>NC_134890.1:6025909-6263502 GCF_041734735.1 Babylonia areolata
TTTAGTGCAAATTACCTTACTAATGTTTGTAATGAACAAGTTGAAAATGTGACAAAAAACAAAACACTATTTCAAAACAACAGCATGTCATTAAAATAACATAAAATGGGAAAACATTGTGTTTTATATTCTTTATTCATTTACCTTTCAGAAAATATATACTTTTATGGGTCTTTCTCCAATAACAAAGAGCACAGAAGTTTTTGAAAATTTATACCCGTTTTTGGTGGAAAAACCCTGGCAAATAGATTTCACTTAAATCTTATTTTCATGGCAGGGAAAGGGTTAAATAGTATGTTTACAACCCACACACATTTGGCTATGTTCATTTAAATAGCATGTTTATAATCCAGACACATTAAACAAAATGTCTTTTTCTGTTCATTAAACCATACGGATGAAGGAAAAACTGGAATGGATACAGGATGCAGGCACTGAACTGGTTAACAAAGGCCTCAGAGAGCTATGAACGAAGGAGGAAAAGGAAGGGAGGGAGGTAACATGAGGAACAGACTGAAGAGGTGATGGAGGAGAGGGAAGAAGGGGGAGAGACAGAGAGAGAGAGACGTGTAGGAAGAAGGGGGGGGGGGAGTTGGGGAGAGAGACAGAGACAGACCATGAAAAACACAACATGGGGTGATTCTAGCATTAAACAAGACAATCTCTAGTTACCAAAAACTAAAACTGTGTTAGTTTAACAAAGCAATTTTTGAAACAATCAACACATAAAAGGGAAAACACACACACATAACCAACATTTCCAAAATTGCAGTCAATCATTAGCTGTAACACAACAGTCCAAAATTCTAGACACTGACAGAAAAGGCATTCTTCCTCTCACTTTTTTCACACTCTTTATTGTAATCTGAAGCAAGTCAAGCCTGCACACTTTAGTACTGTATCATACTAATTCAACATCTCTATTTTATGAAAAATTACGACACTTTGATAAAATATGAGCAAAACACTTATCTGTTCTCACTTTGAGTCTCTTTCCAATAAGTTTCTCTCCCTCTCCCTATGTATGTCCCAAAACTTTAAAAAAAATTTTTATTCTCCCTGTTTCTCTTACTAACACACACACACACACACACCACAACACGTACCTATCTGTATCAACTGAAACTCCATCAAGATTAGTGGAAAAACACACCAAAGTTAATCCACTGCGAAACTCAAAAGGAATTATCTAAAGACAACAAAACACCTGAAATATATCGGAAAACAACATAAAACTCAAACCAAACCACTTACCAATCCCATTAATCTGGTTTAAATCTGTCCAGAAGTAAGTAAATGCAAGAAAAATGTTTAGTAAACCGGGCAGTAACCACCAAAAGAAAAGAACCGTGCATCATACACTGACATGAACTCTTTCATTCTGGCAGCATGGTTTTCCACTTTGCTGGAATCATACCCTTCATTCCTAGGGGCCAGAAAACTGTGCAACAGAAAACTCCTTCTTTCCTTCCTGTATATGTAGCATGGAAAATCAGTTCTCGCTGTAGGCGCTTTGAACTTTGCATGAATCACATCATCAATGCGTATTATATATCCTTGACCGGGTCACTTGTGGGATAGGTTTATGAATGGAATGGATGCCAGTCACACCTCTCCCCCTTCCTGGGCCATGGGAAGGTGGCCACTGCTTCAATCCTGCCAGTGTGCAGCTGAAGACATGGCATTTCTAAGTGAACACAAACACGGAAGATGGAAGGTGTAGAAATTAGGATTCAGACCAGTTTTCTGATGATGAATTTAACAATGCTTTGCCAGATGATGTTTTTGATCTGTAGCAACTTAACGTAGAGGAATGAGCAGATAGCTGCTGCTACTGAAGTGATTTGATCTGTAGCAACTTAATGTAGAGGAACGAGCAGATAGCTGCTGCTACTGAAGTGATTTGATCTGTAGCAACTTAATGTAGAGGAACGAGCAGATAGCTGCTGCTACTGAAGTGATTTGATCTGTAGCAACTGAACGTAGAGGAATGAGCAGATAGCTGCTGCTACTGAAGTGATTTGATCTGTAGCAACTGAACGTAGAGGAACGAGCAGATAGCTGCTGCTACTGAAGTGATTTGATCTGTAGCAACTGAACGTAGAGGAACGAGCAGATAGCTGCTGCTACTGAAGTGATTTGATCTGTAGCAACTTAATGTAGAGGAACGAGCAGATAGCTGCTGCTACTGAAGTGATTTGATCTGTAGCAACTTAATGTAGAGGAACGAGCACATAGCTGCTGCTACTGAAGTGATTTGATCTGTAGCAACTGAACGTAGAGGAACGAGCAGATAGCTGCTGCTACTGAAGTGATTTGATCTGTAGCAACTTAATGTAGAGGAACGAGCAGATAGCTGCTGCTACTGAAGTGATTTGATCTGTAGCAACTTAATGTAGAGGAACGAGCAGATAGCTGCTGCTACTGAAGTGATTTGATCTGTAGCAACTTAATGTAAAGGAACGAGCAGATAGCTGCTGCTACTGAAGTGATTTGATCTGTAGCAACTTCATGTAGAGGAACGAGCAGATAGCTGCTGCTACTGAAGTGATTTGATCTGTAGCAACTTAATGTAGAGGAACGAGCAGATAGCTGCTGCTACTGAAGTACAAACAGCTGGTGATGAAAGTGAAGAGAAGCTAGATAATGAAAACCTTTGTTTTACTGGCGGCAAATGATTGAATGGGTTAGTGGTGATTACATTGCACCTGATCCTTGAACCAGGATGACTTTCAATTGGTGATCAGGACCTGTTTGTGTGCTGGATACATCGATGAGAAAATTTGATTACTTTCAGTTGTTTTGTTCCAATAAAGTGTTTCATTCTAAAGAGAACAAAGATGAGTGGAAACCATTACATTGGAGGAAATCAAGGTCTATTACAGACTGTTCATAATGAAAGACATTATGCAACTTGACAGAGACATGCACTATTGAAGCACAAGTGCAAAAAAAATTTCTTCTCCGCACTCATTTTGGCAGTGTGATGAGTCATGACCGATTCTTTCAGATTTGGAGAGACAGGTATTTTGTTGATCCGACCAAACCTGTTGATTAAAGTGACAAACTCCACAAACTTTATTTCATGCTGGACAAAAGCAAGCACAGTTTCATGAATGAGTTTATTCCTTACCAAAATGTGACAGTCGATGAAGCCATGGTACCATTCAAGGGCCGTTTAGGCTTCCAACAATATATGAGGGACAAACCTGTGAAGTCTGGCATGAAGTTGTGGATACTTGCTGACGCCTAGACAGCACACTGCTACAACATGGCAGGTGTACACAGGTAAACACCAGCAGCAAGTGAACAAACTGATGGGGCTCACTGCTCATGTTGTGATTGATCTGACCAAACCAATTCATGACTTTGGCCACATTGTCTTCACAGACAATTTTTACACGTCACCTGTGCTGGCAAAGTACCTGGTGGGCAAGGGGACGTACCTGTGCGGCACAATGCGACCCAACCGTCTTGGCTACCCAGGCAATCTGGTCAAGATCAAGGCAGAAATACGTTGGATTCCCCATGTCACTGCTGAATGGCGACAGTGTGGTGACATGACAGCAACATCATGGAAAGATAACAGAATGGTGTACTACCTCTCCACAGCACACCCACCTCACGACAATCAGGTGCCACTGTCAACAATGCCAGAAAGACGGGACCATTGTGGAGTTTCCCTGCCCCCCAAGCAGTGGCTGCCTATGATGTCACCATGAATGGTGTGGTCAGACTGGACCAGAACACCCGTCAAAGTAAGTCAAAGAAGTCCATGCAGTGGTACTGATTGGAAACAAAGCTGATGGAGACAGTGATATACAAGGCTTGTGTCCTTGAGGGGAAGGCAACAGACCACAGAATAATGGGACAAAGCAAGCAAGACCTGCTCTCGTTCAGGCTGGACCTGGCCTACCAACTGACAGCAAATATTTTGATGAAAATCCCATCCTGGCTGCCCCAGAATGGAAACCAGTGCAGCAGAACCCTGTCTTGACCTCTGGCCTGTTCGAGGAAAAGGTGACAACCACACCTATGTGGTGTGTACAACATTACACAACAAGTACAACCACACACACCCTGGTGTCAGCTATGCCAACAATCCCTTCAAAAAATGCAAGACAATAATCAAGTGTGAAAGGTGTGGTGTGTAAGCAGCAACAGGAGTGACTGTTTCAAGGTGTACAACACATGCGTCACCTTCGTGTGGTATGTCTGTGACAATGTCATGTGTAGAAAGAGAACATTTTGTATATGAATATTTCATGTGCACAGAACTTGAATTTAATGATGTCAAAAAAAAAGAAGCCATACTTACAGGTTCTAAGTCTGCACTAAGTCACATTTCCGACCATACCTTGACTGTCTGCAATGCTGATAACTTTCAAAATTCAGTCAGAAACCTATGTGCATTTTTTTTTTTTTTTTTAATTTAGCTCTGTCCATGCACGGCCATGTCAGTAATTTATGTAAAACCGCAAACTTCCAACTGAGGAAAATCTGTACCATTCTAACTATTGAAGCAACCACTGTGTTTGTTCCTTGATCTTACATTGCATTCACTACTGCAATTCACTACTTGCTAATCTGCCTTCTGATTTAATGTCATGCCTTCAGATGATTTTGAACAATATTGCAAGAATCAGTTTCAGAAAGTAAAAAAGGATCATGTTACCCTACTTTTACGTCAACTTCATTGGTTACCCATCCAATACAGAATTTTAAAAAATTGCCATACTGGCTTTTCACCACTTTGAAGGATCTCTCCTTCTAACTTATCAACTGTCCTCCATACTTGCACCCCTTTCCATTCTCTCAGGTCTTCTGCTGAAAAGCTCCATCCAGTCCCCAAAACCTCTTCAAAGACATTTGGCCAAAAGACCTTTTTGTATCAAGCACCTTTTGTCTAGAATTCTCAGCCTCTGGACCTCCATCAATTTCCAATGCTGTACTCTTTCAAAACAAACCTGAAAACTCATCTTTTCAAACAGGCCTTTGAGTGTGATGAAGCACAGCTAACTGTCTGTATTCTTCCTCTGACACACCCCACTTTGCCCTCTACTGAAGTCATCATACAGTGCATGTGTGTCTGTGGGTGGATGTTTGTGCGCGAGCATTGGCGTGCGTAGGGTATTTTTGATGTGTGTGATTGTTCATACCTGCATTTTGTAGTATTGTCTTGGTGTACAGATACACATATATGTGTTGTTTTTTCATGAGCAGAGGTATGTTATTATGCACTATTGTATGTGTGTTGTTTCATGAAAGGTGCTTAGATCCCATTACATGGGGAGTTTGTGCTATATAACTTAAAGTACTTTGTATTATTATTATTATTATTATCATCATCATTAGTATCATTGATTAATGGCTCCTTAGCTGCTTCTGTCATGAAAAACACATTCCTTTCTAGACAGCAAACTTCAAATCATCGAAGTGGTATGGACAACTGTGCCAGTTCTCTGTGGATATGACCAGCGGTGTGGCACTTTGACACATGTGAGGCATACTCGGTGAGTACCTGCATGATGTGAACGCCATGCAAGCAGAACACTGTCCTGCATGTGGTATGTACTTACATGCATAATGTTTGACTCCATATTCACCTGTTTCACAACTGAGTATCAACTGAGTCAATAGGGACACAAACGACTTCTCTCATCAGTCCCTTTAACCAACAGTATATGACAATCTGGGTGTACTGTAATGAGCTGTGTGGCCATAAGTCTCTAAAGTACCCAGTTTCATACTTTTTTCTCTGACTAAATCCAGGAATAAAGGGTATCCAAGAACAAGGGGACGTAACAGTTCATAGAAACTAGGAATGAAAGAGTTAATATTTTACAAACCTATTCACCAGACTTTCAGAAAGAAAAAAAAACACAAGAAGAAAAAAATGTAAGGTTATGAATGAAAGAAACGAAAAAAAGAAAGCAGGAAAAGATCAACAAACTGATTTTAGTTATGTAACAGAGGATGGAAGAGAAAATACAAAAGTAAGAACGAATGGTTGAAAGACAGTAAATGGAAAAGAATATATGACCATGAAATTGGTGTCACTTTAGTGTTTCAAGAGGGAGAGATGGAGGAAGAGAGACTGAATTTTAGGTACAGGGTGCGGGGTAGGAGGGGGGCAAGCGGGGTAGGAGGGGGGCAAGCGGGGTGGGAGGGGGGCAAGCGGGGGTGGGGGGTGGGAGGTGGGGGGGGTGCAATGCAGAAGCGAGAGAATGTAAGTGGCCAGAAGAGAATGCAAACCCTTGAGACAGAACGAGAAAAGAAGAGGGAGGTAAGAAAACAAATAAAAGAGAACACCCCCCTCCCCCCTCAATATGATTATACAAAACAAAGAACCTTGCCTGTGTTGGCGAGTACACACACACACACACACACACACAAATACATTCACTCACACCCATTCACACACATACACTCGCACAATAAAACACAAATTCAGACACATCATTTGTTATATAGAAGTAAACTTCTAATCTGTACATCATGTATACATTTCCGATTTCCCCCATGCACTTGTTCAGTAATAAAGTAACCCCCAATTTTTTTCATGCTTCCATCTTTAGTGTAGACAATAATATTCAGTCATCAATTTCACTTCCTACAACTGAAACACACAGACATGTATTCTTTTATGCAAACAGAACGTTGATGACCACAGTCTGAGTATACTTACCACACAGTTACATGGTAACCGTTCCAATAACAAACAAAACAAAAAACAAAAAAAGAGGAAACAAGATGGATGAGGTTTATGAATGAGGTGCTGCCACCTACCAAAACACAATGAGGTTATGAATGAGGTGCTGCCACCTACCAAAACACAATGAGGTTTATGAATGAGGTGCTGCCACCTACCAAAACACAATGAGGTTATGAATGAGGTGCTGCCACCTACCAAAACACGATGAGGTTATGAATGAGGTGCTGCCACCTACCAAAACACGATGAGGTTATGAATGAGGTGCTGCCACCTACCAAAACACGATGAGGTTATGAATGAGGTGCTGCCACCTACCAAAACACAATGAGGTTATGAATGAGGTGCTGCCACCTACCAAAACACAATGAGGTTATGAATGAGGTGCTGCCACCTACCAAAACACAATGAGGTTATGAATGAGGTGCTGCCACCTACCAAAACATGATGAGGTTATGAATGAGGTGCTGCCACCTACCAAAACACAATGAGGTTATGAATGAGGTGCTGCCACCTACCAAAACACGATGAGGTTATGAATGAGGTGCTGCCACCTACCAAAACACCATGAGGTTATGAATGAGGTGCTGCCACCTACCAAAACACGATGAGGTTATGAATGAGGTGCTGCCACCTACCAAAACACGATGAGGTTATGAATGAGGTGCTGCCACCTACCAAAACACAATGAGGTTATGAATGAGGTGCTGCCACCTACCAAAACACGATGAGGTTATGAATGAGGTGCTGCCACCTACCAAAACATGATGAGGTTATGAATGAGGTGCTGCCACCTACCAAAACACGATGAGGTTATGAATGAGGTGCTGCCACCTACCAAAACACGATGAGGTTATGAATGAGGTGCTGCCACCTACCAAAACACGATGAGGTTATGAATGAGGTGCTGCCACCTACCAAAACACGATGAGGTTATGAATGAGGTGCTGCCACCTACCAAAACACGATGAGGTTATGAATGAGGTGCTGCCACCTACCAAAACATGATGAGGTTATGAATGAGGTGCTGCCACCTACCAAAACACGATGAGGTTATGAATGAGGTGCTGCCACCTACCAAAACACGATGAGGTTATGAATGAGGTGCTGCCACCTACCAAAACACAATGAGGTTATGAATGAGGTGCTGCCACCTACCAAAACACAATGAGGTTATGAATGAGGTGCTGCCACCTACCAAAACATGATGAGGTTATGAATGAGGTGCTGCCACCTACCACAACACAATGAGGTTATGAATGAGGTGCTGCCACCTACCACACACTTCTGATGAAATCCCAGGCAAAAAGCAGCATTAGAAAAAAAACGTACCATGTGTCAGCACAGATAGTGAATGATGTGATCCTTGTCTATGCTATTATTATCTGTCAAGACTTTCATTTTATACTTTTGCCAGCCAATATTAAGCAGGCATTTTAAGATGTTGAATTCTAGCAAGTACAATCACTGTTAATGTTAACAAAATATGAATAAAAATAAGCTGAATAGCTAACAGAAAAAAATCTGAACAGTATAAACATTGCTATTTAGGAAAGAAAAAATAATAACTGAAATGTAAAAATAATATATTCCAAAATAAACAAAAATGTTTGGACATGATAAGTCAGTTTAAAGTCTGCGCTAAAGTTTTGCCCACTTTGTTTCTGTTGTTAATGCCTCTGTGAAAACATACGAATCCTTTGTTGGCAAAGTCTGAATACTTAAACAGGATTTGTTACCAGCAGTATCTCTCACTGTTAATAGTAAAGTTACTGGAAGAAAAAATCTGGTAAGTAATGAGTGTCATCCACTGCAAAGAACGATTTTTACAATGAGAAAAAAAAAAATTTCAAGCAAGAATGTTAATGCAAGGAACGTTTGATCTTTTTTTTTTTCTCTTTTTTTTTGTACAGAAAAACTGTTACAACCACTACAGTTTTCATAAACAGGATGAAAGCAATATTCATTTCGTGGGGTGAAAGCAAAACAGGGATTTTTTTTGTTCAACTGAATTGAATCAGAGGTCACACTGCCCAAGATGTCCACTTAAGGAACTGCACTGCTAAAGCAGAAAACAATGGAAATGAATAAAACAATAATAAAAAGTAAACTCAACTGGTGGCAGATAGGACTGAGGTAATACCCATGGTGTCTGTGCTTTTGAGAGAAAGTCTACATACTGCAAAGCTATGATCTGTGACAACTGATGCAAACACATAAAGCTCTGCTGGGCTATAAAACTCCTCTATACAGATAACCATTCTAAACTGAGGTGACCGAGGTGGACAAAATATAGCAATGCAATACTTCTGCTCTTAGTGAAAAAAAAGGCTGATTTGTATGGAGAGCTGGAGCCATAGCTGGGAAAAAGGTTGCCAAACCCAAAGCCTGATTTTAAAGACTTGTATGTGCAAATCAAGCATGAGCCAAGTCATTCTCCCTTTTACTTTTGATAGGCTGTTGTCTCCAGCAGTGACATTTCAAAAAGCTCCTCAAATACTGTCACAAGCAATTATATTTCTCTTTTCCATGAAAAAAGACACATGAAAAACAAGTTATATACTTACTTTTTGAAGCAGAGAAAACAAAAGCAAATTTCCACCCATCCCCCCACCCCCCATCCTTCTATAACCATTCCCCCTTTTGTCACCCATGAACAGGACACACACACTCTCTCTCTCTGTATATATATATATATATACAAAAAAATATGGTAGCCAAGTGAAGCTAAGTTGATGGAACGTACCAGGTGTTTGAGGAGCCTCATCTTTCTCCAGCTGCTGGATCTCCAGGTCGATCTTCCTGGCCAGGCTGTAATGGTCCCCCTGCATCTGCTTCATGCACTTGGTGATGAACCCCACATAGTCTGCAACACACAGCCACACCATGTGTAGTGCTGACATAGCGCTGATGCATCCACCTATAAAACGACTGAATCAGCCAAATTCGCTGGTATTTCCTCATCCTCCACCAGATCATGAGTGTGATGTGGATGCTAGTCATTCACATGAGGTGATATACCGAGATCCCATGTGCAGCATGCACTTTCTGCACGAAAAGAACCCACAGCAACAGAAGGGTTGTCCCTGGCAAAATTCAATACAATACAATACAATACAATACATCCTTATTCATCCATTTGGAAATCAAATAAGGCGGAAGAGCCCGGACATTGTTGTCAACTGCCAACTGGGTAATGCAGCCACACACACGCAGAAACAACAACAGCAGTCTCACACAACTAAACTTGACACAGTCATAAAACATCTTGCACACTGAGAGCACTGTAAACAAACTACAGACTAAAATAAACCATCCAAAACATGAGCCTCTGAATGAACCATGTCGCTACCGCTGCAGTGCCACACCTGAATTCAAATTCTGTAGAAAAATCCACTGACACTTGCATGCAGGAAAAAAAAGGGTGACGCTGCACTGTAGCAATGCACTCTCAAAGAGTAACAAAGAAATTATTATTATTACTATCATTATTATTATTACTATTATTATTATTATCATCATTATGAGCACTTAAGCTTTATCTTGAAAATAAGCCTTAGACATGTACAAATAGAAAAAAACACCACATGTAATAAAGAAAAAATTGAACACATGATACAAAATATCAAATCATTCACCACCACCCCTCCCCCAACATCCAAACACACACACAACACACACAAGCACGCATACACAATCATAAATTGTACATAATCAAAAATACAACCTACAAATTCTGAAACTCTCAAACTCACTCACTCAGTGACAGTCTTTTTAATAATAACAATAATAATAATAATTAGTATTTATATAGCACTGAATCTTGTGCAGACACAAATCAAAGTGCTTTCAAACCAGTCTATCACAAGTATGCATAACTCTAACCTTGAGAAACTGAAGACTATAAAGGGATAAGCTGTTGAAAATTATTCTGGAGGGGAAAAGGTGGGTCTTCAGACTGGATTTGAAAGACTGGAGCAAAGATGAGTGAGTGACCAGCCGCCGTGGCGAAGTGGTTAGCATCGCGGACTGACGGCTGGAAGAACGCGGGTTCGAATCCCAGCGGAGGTGGGTTTTTCGGCCCGTGGCCGGCTCCTACCCAGAGTTGAGTGTGCTGTGGGCTTAAATGGGGAGACTGGGACCACACAGTCGAGTGTCATCCACTTCAAGGATGCGTCTTTGGGTGTGTTGCTCAAATTACCTGAACAACACTGCAAGTGTCTGTATCTCTCGGGCCTGGTTAACGCCGGGATATCATTATGACAGGAAGCGTAGAGTACAGCCTTGTCACGCAGTCCTAAACCAAAATGGACCTCCATAGCAACATCGTCATCATCATCGTCATCCTCCTCCTCCTTCATCGTCATCAATAGAAACAAAATAGTCTCAAAGTCTGTGGCCTTTCATGCCCTGCTCTCATGGTGACCTCAGTTTCGATACCCCTCCACTTCCGTGCTTGGGGTGAGTCCTGTCAATGTCGTCAGTGTCGGCAGATTCATGGAGGGCTGTTGTTTGAGGGACGTGGTGGCAGTCTCCACTCTGGGAGGGACGCTCACTCAGTCTGGCTCCGAGATTAAGCCATTATTGCCGTTAGTAGGGGGCTTAGTAGGTGGTGTCCTAAGTACGTTAAATCAGAACAGGCACCACTGAACACCACCGAAGTGACTCAGCAGCAGTGCAGGGTCTCCTCTGGTGTGTGGCCTCCTGGCGACCTAACATCGATGGTTCCCTGTGGACTGCCGACGCTGGAACTACGACGGACAAACCCAGGTGTGGCCGTGTATGGGGGAATCTAAATGAGCGGCGTGGGAGTAATGCCACTGAAACGGTGCAGATGACGGGGCAGAAAAAAAAGAAAAAGATGAGTGAGTGAGGAAGCTGATTTCAAAGAATGGGGGCTTGGTATGAAAAACTGCGTTGGCCATACATTTTGGTTCAAATAGGGGGGACCCTTCACAGGTGGGTGTCAGAAGAAGAGCGGAGTTGGCGTGAGGGTATGTAAGGATGAATGAGATTGGAAAGATACTGTGAACCAGCGGCAGACCTGTTCACCCCCAAATAGGTACAAGTGTAGCTTGGATGGGCAAATGAATGGTTTTCTTACCTTACATTAACAGCTTGATAAAAGAACTAGTTTAAGGACATATTCATAAAAAAATCTGTTTTAGGGTTTTAGAATGTTTGCACTAACTGAATCCCATACCGTTGAAGCATGATCTATATTTGATTGGATATGTGCTTGGAAGAATGTTTTATGAGCATGGATATTAAGAAAATTTTTAATTCTATATGGTTGAAATACTTGTATCTTGTATGAGACTGCTTTAAGACAGGGTTGCATAGATGTCTGGTACTGGTAAGGAAGGAATGGATAGTTTGGAATCAATATTTTTCGATGAACAAAAATCATTTAACTGTATTTAGTCCTTGTCTCTCCATTTATCATTTCTCAACATAGACATATCAAGCTTTTTTCCTGGTGTCTACCTGGACACATCAATTTAAAACAGAATGTGAAAAATCCTGAAATGACGTGGGCGTATAAGAACAAAGCATTTTTCAGGCATACAGGGCACTGAAGAGATTAATCTCTGTTTTATCACACATTCATGTATTCCTTGTTTTCCATGTAGAGAGAATAAAGAACAAGTCAGTTACCTCGAGGGAAGTTCTCAGGCCGCACCAGCTCTTTGAAGAATTCATAGGCAGTTGTCACCTGGCTGTAGTAGTCGGTGCCATCCCTGTACCAGAACTTTAACTTGCGACTTTCCTGAAGGCAAAACAACATAAAACATAATATCAGTATATCTGTACTCTGTCTTCCTCACACACACACAACACACACACTCACACACACATATACACTGGTTCAACTCAATACATCATATGCTAAGTTTTTCTGCACAAAAACTGAATAAAAAATAAATTAAAAAAATACAAACAGAAAAACCATACTGATTTTAAAATCATAAAAACAAGCAAATTAGCAGGCAAATAATAATGTGCTAAATAACCAAAACATTACTGATGCCAACATTTAGACACCAACATCCAATCGATTTCATTGAATGCAAACAAAAAGCACACCCTTTCAGTTCGCCAGGAAACTGAGCAGCCCAAATCAAGGACAAATCAAGGACACTCACAGTGGACAAAGAAACACATGAACAGCATCTCAGGAAAACGTATTCCGATCTGCAAAGCAGGAAACCACTAGATCTCAAGGATTTGGTTCATCGAGCTCTATAGTATGGAGGGGAAGAAGGGAGGCCGGCCGCATGCCAGCAGGCTGCCATCTTGCTGAAGGCTACTGCCTGCCGCAAACGCCTCTCCCTCTCTGAGTCTCTCTAATTAAGCTTGCAATTCCGTTGTGGCTTACCTTGGTTTTAATGTATACAAACAACTGGACAGAGAGAGAAAGAGAGAGAGAAATTGGTTACTCAGCTGTAAAATGTTGACTGCGGCGGAAACTTACAGGAGGGAGGGACACACACACACACTGTTTTTGGTTGCTGTTTTGTTTGTTTTGTTGTTGGTCTTGTTTTCTTGGACCTCCAACCTCCTACATAATTTTTCCCACTTTCATTTTTTTTTTTTTTTTTGTCACACACACACACTGACGCTGTGGTTGTTTTTTGTGCCTATTGTGGGGCCTGCAACCTATTTTCCCCACTTTGTTTTTTCACTATACTTTGTTTTCTGTTTTTTCTATTGTTTTCTTTTTTCTTCTTTTTTTCTGTTCTTTTCTCTCTCTTTTTTTAAAATTTTTTTTTAAGTCTTCTTTCATTTTCCTTCCTTTTACACCCATTCATATACAGTTCTTTGTCTAAGACAAAGTTTTTTTTAACAAAAAAAAAATATTTTCTTATTTATTTTTTTGTTTTCTATTTTTTCAAATTATATATTCATTTATTTATTTCATTTTATTTGATCCTTATTTATCATTACTATTATATTATTAATATTATTATTAATAATAATATTAATATTATTATTAATATCACCATTATTATTATTATCATTATTATCATCATATTTCATTTCATTTTTATTTTCGATTTTTATTTTCAGCGTTATTTTCTTCTCTTTTTTTTATATATATATAAATATTCATTTAATTCTTTTTTTCTTTTCTTTTTTTTTCTTCCTAGGGCCTAAGTGCGTTGGGTTACGCTGCTGGTCAGGCATCTGCTCAGCAGATGTGGTGTGGCATATATGGATTTGTCCAAACGCAGTGACGCCTCCCTGAACTTCTGATACTGATACTATTTGTTGCTTAATTACTGTCATTATTATTGTTGTTGTTGTTATTATTACCACTATTATTATCAATTGTTATTATCATTATCAACATCATTAATATTATTATCATTATGATCAAGACTAAGACAGAGAGAGTGAGAGGGAGGGAGAGAGAGAGAGAGAGAGAGAGAGAGAGAGAGAGAGAGAGAGATGTCAGATGTAAAAGCTTTCTTTTTTTTTTTTTTTTAACAAGTAGTACTCTTTCCTATACCAACTGACACAGTTCATTGCCAAACAATGATTAAATATTTTGCTGAAAATGTCTACACTCAGTGAAATGTACGCTGCCAGCCTCTAGCAAGATGGAGAACCGGCTGCCGTGCACGGCGACCTGTTTATATTAATAATAATAATAATAATAATAATGGATACTTATATAGCACACTATCCAGAAATCTGCTCTAGGTGCTTTACAAAAACGCTTTTGATAACATAAAACATTATATCTATCCAAAATGTGACCACACACACACACGCGCGCGCATGCGCACGCATGCACACACACACACACACACACTGCATACATACATTTTAACATACATGTGTATCTAACAGCTACCCTAACACATACGCACACATAGGCAGGCACAAACTTACATAGACACACGCACACACAATACACATTCATATACATGCATGTAGTTGTGGACCTTCCACAATTGAACTTATTGCTGAGGGAAAAGGTGAGTTTTGAGACGAGATTTAAAAGATGCGAGGGAATCAGAATGACGGAGGTTATCAGGGAGCTTGTTCCACGTCTTTGGCGATTGAAAAGAAAACGATCTGTGTCCATAGGTCTTACTTCTGACGTGAGGTATCCTGAGAAAACGAGTATCAGAGGAAGAACGGAGCTGGCGAGACGGGGTATAGATATGGATGAGTTCAGAAAGATATTTGGGGCCAGATCCGTTGACTGCAGAAAAGGTCAGAGTGGATAGCTTATAGTCTATTCGATCAGAAACAGGCAACCAGTGGAGAGACTGAAGGAGAGGAGAAACATGGTCAAATTTAGAAGCTCTGCAAATGAGTCTGGCAGCGTTATTCTGAATTCTTTGGAGTCTGTCTAACAGGTATTTGGGAAGGCCGGCCAAAAGAGAGTTGCAGTAATCCAATCTTGAGAGAACCAGAGAGCATACAAGTGTCTCTGCCACTCCTTCCCTTTCAGCTCAGTGGTTTGGTTCATCCCAGGAAACCAGAGAAGAAGTTCAGCAATAAACCACTTACCCTTGAGGAAATACAGAAAGTAGTCAAGAAAGCCAGGGCCAAATCATCACCAGGGCCAAACGGAATACTGTACCTGCTGTACAAGAAATGTCCTGAAGTCCTTGAGTGGCTCCACAGAGTGATAAGATCAGCATGGAGGAACCTGAAGATCAGCAACCAGTGGATGATAGCTGATGGCGTGTGCATCCTGAAGGAGCAGAATTCAAGTACCATCCGCCAGTTCAGACCAATATCGCTCCTGAATGTTGAAGGAAAAATCTTCTTCTCTGTCATGGCAGCAAGACTGACAAAATACCTCACAGAAAATGAGTACCTGGATGTGTCAGTCCAGAGAGGTGGCATCCCAAGAGTTCCTGGTTGTGTAGAACATGTCACAATGATTTGGGATGCAATCCAAAGAGCAAAGGCAGAAAGAAAGAACCTTGATTTGGTATGGCTGGATCTAGCAAATGCTAGTTCCTCTTGAGATGATCCAACTGGCTATCAAGATGCACCATGTACCAACGAACATCAGGGAAATGCTGAAGAAGTACTTCCATGGCTTCTCAATGTGGTTCACCACCAAGGAATTCATGACAGATTGGATCAATCTAGAAGTGGGCATAGCCATCAAGTGTGCAACTTCTCCAATCCTGTTCGTGCTGGCAATGAAAGTGATCTTGAAGGCCTCAATGAAGGGAACAGATCGAGCTGACTTTGGTAACAGATACCAGATACCTTATTTGAAAGCCTTCATGGATGACACAACAGTCCTTTCAACAAAGAGGATGACACCTGGGAAGTACTGAAGTGGTTAGACGAGCTAGTTGCCTCAGCCAGGATGAACTTCAAACCAAAGAAATCATGGAGCCTGTCACTGCGTAAAGGAAAGGTAGCTGAAATGGTCACATTCACTGTTGCCAACCAATTAGTGCATAATAACATACCTCTGCACATGAAACCCCCCCACATATTTTGCATATATACACTAAGCCAATGCTACAAATTGCAGATATGATCACACACACACACACACACACACACACACGCACAACAAAAATTGCCCTTCACACACATACACTCCCACACACTCGTGTGCACACACTAACACCCACCCACAGACATACACACTACACAATTTCAGTAGAACATAAAGTGGGGTGGGTAGGAAGAGGAAGAATGCAGACAAATAGCTATTATTCATGACACCCAAAGGCATGTTTGAACAGGTGAGTTTTCAATTTTGTTTTGAAAGAGGACAGCGTTTGGTAAGTGTGGGAGCTCCAGAGGAAGAGAATTCCAGACAGAAGGTACTTGATACTGAAAGACCCTTTGGCCAAATGTCTTTGAAGAGGATTTGGGGATTCAGAGGAGCTTTTCAGCAGAAGACCTGAGCAAAGAGAGAAGAGGTAGTCACTGTATGCACAATATTAGGCAAATGAACTATCCAGTTCACTTCTCAAGAGCTTATGGGTTACAGAACAATCATGTTTTGAACAATAGATTTGAAAAGACTTCAAATACAGAACACATGCAAACAATCACTTATCTTCCTTATTCCCCTCTTCGTCCAGACTGACATATGCACACATTAGAATATGCATACCAATCTACATGCACATACCAATGCAAATACACACTAAAAGATATTCAAATACAATGCATATTACAATATATTTGTATTTCTTTTTATCACAACAGATTTCTCCCCAGGGAGAGTGCGTCACTACACAACAGCGCCACCACTTTTTTTTTTCTTTTTTTTTCCCGTGTGCAGTTTTATTTGTTTTTCCTATCGATATACCCTTTTATATATGCCCTTTTCCTTTCTCATGATGATTTACATATAGTGTCTCAGTGTCAGAAAGAACTCTATTATTGTAGATTGGCCTATTCCCCATTGGGCTGTTACCGATTGGCCTATTCCCCAGTGGCCTGTTACCGATTGGCCTATTCCCCAGTGGCCCGTTACCGACTGGCCTATTCCCCAGTGGCCCGTTACCGACTGGCCTATTCCCCAGTGGCCCGTTACCGACTGGCCTATTCCCCATTGGGCTGTTACCGATTGGCCTATTCCCCACTGGGCTATTCCCCATTTGACTATTCCCCAATGGCCTGTTACCGATTTGCCTCTTCCCCATTGGCCTGTTACTGACTGGCCTATTCCCCACTGGCCTGTCACCGATTGGCCTATTCCCCCATTGGCCTGTTACCAATTGGCCTGTCACCGATTGGCCTATTCCTCATTGGTCTGTTACCGATTCACCTCTTCTCCACTGGCCTGTCACCCACTGGCCTCTTCCCGATTGGCCTATTTTCCATTGGTCTACTCTTTGATGATGGTACCGCCACTGGCCTTGTGGCCTTTTGAGAGATGGAACCCACCATTCCTGTTACGTCTGTTCAAATTCTCTCTCACTCTGTGTCTATGTCTCTTTCTTTCTTTCTCTGTCTGTCTGTCTGTCTGTCTCTCCCTCAAACACATGCACACACATGTGCACATGCACACACACACATGCAACCCATATAATCATTATTTAAAATGTTTTTTATATGGACAGATACAATCATTTAGTCCATAACGAACTGCCTAGCGGTCTGAAAATTTATAACAGATTGATCTACAAATTGGACTAAAATGTGAGAGTCCACCCACAAGGTTTTTAAGTTGAAATGGAAGGGGGAGAAAGAAGGTTTTACTTTAATCAGTCATCACATACAATCAAGAACTGAAACACAACGAAGGATTGAAAAAAAAAAGAAGTAAATCCAAGGACAAGAAAAAAAAAAACAACACAAAAAACCCACCACCGCAATGCAACGTGTGTATTGGCCATTATGATACAGATATGCATATTATGTAAGTTTACTCCTTTGTTTTCACGTGCTTTGGCAATTTAGTTTCTTGTACAAAGCACTCTAGCTACAGTCTTTGCAGTGTTCCATGATTGCTTTCCCCGCCTTGCTGTGTGTATGCTGTGTGTGTATGTGTGTGTGTGTGTGTGTGCGTGTGTGCATGTGCGTGTGTGTGCATGCGTGTTTCTATATGTATATGTGTGTGTGTGTGTGTGTGAGTTGGGAGTAGTGTGTGTACCATTTTGTAGACATTGTATGGAAGTGTGTAAGTATGGGTGTGGGAGTATTGTTTGGTGATTTTTAATTTTTTTAAAATTTTTTATTTGCTGGGCATTGCATACATTTGCATTTGCAGTATTCGTGATTAGTGTCATTTAAATACCAGTTTGAAGAATGAATGTGAATACTTTTTTTCCACAAAAACAAAACAACAACACAAAAAAAACCAACCTCTATTATTGTTTGTCAAAACAATTTCTCTGAGTAAAATTCAGGCTGCTCTCCCAGGGAGAGCGTGTCACTACAGTGCAGCACCACCCATACTTTTTCTTTGTCCTGCGTGTATTTGTTTTTCTATCAAAGCGGATGTTTTCTACAAAATTAGCCAGGGACAACCAGTGGGGACAAAATGGGGACAGAATCAGACTGACCAAGCCATAATTCACAGTAACAAAATGGGGACAGAATCAGACTGACCAAGCCATAATTCACAGTAACAAAATGGGGACAGAATCAGACTGACCAAGCCATAATTCACAGTAACAAAATGGGGACAGAATCAGACAGACCAAGCCATAATTCACAGTAACAAAAACTTTACTACAGGCATGCATACGTTTCACAGACATAGTTTTTGTCAGTGAGAAATTATTTTGAGAGATGTATTTATCATTCTGAAAACCAGTACTGACCACAAAATGCTCATTAGTTTTCTGATCAATAAGAAAACACAAAAAACCAAGCTGCAGTTGTGGCTGACCCAGATCTTCCACTCCATCTGAAACACACACACACACACACACACACGCACACACACACACACACAAGCACACACACGCACACACACATGCACAAACTCATGCAATAAACACAGGAACTCCTCCATGGATATCAATACAACAACACTGGACTTCATAAAGTCGCCGCACAAACACAAATACAACATAACAGTCACATATTTCAGAAAGAAAATTTTGAGTGGAAAAACATCCATACATCTAGTTACACCACCAGTTGTGTAAAGGCTGAATGTAGCTGAAATGAGGCATGCATTACAGATGACAATTCCACAAATACACATCCTTACAAGCAGAAATGAAAATAAAACAAACAAAAAACTAACCACAAATACATGCAGCTGTAAGTAAAGAATTCATTTCAAACAGTCACTAAGGATCAAGATAACAAATATATACATTCTTTGACCTCTTCAGTGTCAGGCAACATATTTGCGTATGCTTCTTATTTGTCAGGCGGTTTTGAGCTGCTAAGGGTAATAATGAACAAAAAATTCTAGCATGCAAACTACCGGAAAAAAGTATACATAACCCATACTCTTCTGAAAGGAAAATGAACAGAATATCAAATTCTGATAGACGTTAAATTAACGCAATGGCTGTATATATACATGCCCTTCTATTGCAGTTCCTGCCTGTGCCACGCCCACTCACTTCATGCTCACTTTCAGACAGTCTCAATGAGGTTAACAGTGACCCCATTGGCCCATTGTGCAGGTGAGCTCTGTTCATAAGTTCCCTTGCACACATGACTGTTTGATCAATGCCAGCATACTTTCTGAAAACACGCTGAACACCTGATTCACAACTTGCAGGAAACTGTTCACATCCTTTATCACTCTCTCTCTCTCTCCCTTCCTGCCCTGAATAAGTGGATTGTATTAGAGGTCAGCCCTAGGTCAGCAACAGAGCTATTCTCGACTTCCTCCTGTTTTCCCTCTGAAGGCTATATCTTGCTCTTCAATTACCTCCACCCTCCCTCCTCTTTGCAAATCATCATTCTAACTTTCAGTCATGTCAAGAGAACCACCCGACAAGATTTTGCCACACCTTGCACTCAATTCATCATCATCAATGGCTTGTAAAGCTTCTGCAACATATCGGATGGCAAAATCTCATGTTGTTGTTGTAACACACTGCTGTTTCAAGCCTCTATCGTAAGGTTGTGGTTTATCATCTGCCATTTTGAAAGCATTGTGAGGGGGGTATGACAACAGCATCCAGATATTATCACACAGAGTGTGATTGGCTGTTGTTTCTCTCAGATGATCAAAGTAGACATATCAAGCTTTCCGACTGGTGGCTATTGGGACACATCAACTGTAAAATAGAACTGTGAAAAATCCTGAAATGACACTGATGTATATTTAAGTCATGGGGCAAATAGTGAAGCATTTTTGCAGACATATGTATACATCATGGGTCACTGAAGAGGTTAAACAAATGCTTAAAAAAATCCATGCAATTATAATTCATCTTGCATCATGAACTAAACAAACATATGGGACCAGGATGCTAGTCTGGCACTGACCTGAATTTGACTGCACTGTTTATGACACACATTACCAGCTGTGGGTGCCACTGTGAGGAGATGTATGTGAGGCCAATTCTGGATTACGTTATGAAACCCATCACTCCAAAAAGGCATTAAACAGCATTTTAGATACTACATAATTTAGAACATTTTATTTTCTATATTTCGATATGAAGAATGATAATGAGGATGAGGATGCTGCTGCTATGGAGGTCCATTTAGGTTTGGGACCACTAAGGCTGTATTCCCATACTATGCCTGGTCGTGATATACATTTAAACAGATGTGGTGTTGCCTACAGTTTTTGGATCAGTCTGCCTGCTTTGAAGCCTCCTTGAAACTGGCTAAAACAAAGACAGAAAGAGAGGGTGGGCGGCTTGGGGGGGAGGGGGGGGGGTGCGGGGGGCAGGCGGTAGAGTGTGTGTGTGAGAGAGAGAGATAGAGAGAGAGAGATAGAGAGAGAGACAGAAAAACACTGTCCATGTGTGTGTGAAAACTCAATAAACACGAAATCACATATTGTGAGAGTCACAGCAGGAAGCTGGTGTAACAGATCAGACAACCTGGGTATATAATTAAAGTATTTGTTATGTCTGCATGCTGCCTAAGCTCACACTGACATGCAGACCCACAGCTAATCTATGTATCTGTAAATCCCTTTGACAGAAAAGACTACTCTGAATGGAGCTTCAACACAGCAACTCCCCCATGCCCTCCCCTGTTTCACAGAATATATATCTAACAAAAGTATTAATAAAAAAAAAATATATATATATATATAAAAGTAAACAGACATTTTCAGACTTTAACATGTGTTACTGTTACACATGCCAAAGAAAACCTACACAGGTTATTTTAAATGTGGCCTGTGTATCACAACCATCCCTTGGTCTGGATAGCAAAGGTAAAAAATAAAATAAAATTGAAAAAAAAAACAGTAAGTAAAAGAAATGGAAACTGATGAAGACATCAATCATACTACTGTCACGTGCACAGAAGAAAAAATTAATGTGTAAGGTGAGGTGATACTTTTTCCCAGCTTTTTTCCTGCGAAGTGCTTGCTGACAACACACAACAGACACACACAGTAAATGATAACAGTGTAAGACACATGCATTTATTTGGGGGACAAACAGCAGCAGCAACAATATCAATGAAAGGGCTATTGGAATACAACAACAATGAAGAATAACATTCATTGACAAAAAGAGGCATTGTATGACAACAACTGTAAAAGTCTAACAATAAACCATACATGCATGTATAATAACCTACACCATTAAACCATATTTTACATGTTATCATAATTTGCATACTTCTGGCAAGTTTCAGTAGAATAAATATTTACTTGTATCTGTGTGCAAGTGATTGAAACCTGACTGAATGACACAGAAATGACTGATGAATGCCCATAGGCAGCTGTCAGTCAGGTCTTCCCAGGTAGGCAGCCTGCTGTGCTAATGACTGTGGTTTTTAAAAATACTAAAAAGTTTCATCTGTGACCAAATACAGGCACTACATAAGTATCAATAATAAATACTATTTGGTTGAAAAAGTAATAGTGGAGCTGAGCGGAGACAATGACAATCATTGATACTGGGGTGGAAAGTACTGAAGTGTTGATCAGGAGGTTTGCCATCCCTCAATCATTTCCATCCACAGGTCATGTACTGTTTTCAAGAGGCTGTATGGCAGAAACTTGTGTGTGTGTGTGTGTGTGTGTGTGTGTGTGTGTGTTCTTTAGTTTAACAATCGGTGAACAGGGTAGGGCTGGTGTAGATGATATCTGGTGGGGCATGCATGTGGTCTTGGTGTCTCCCACAGCAGATCTTAGATGTGGCACCTGACCTTGCCTGCCAGTAGACTGGTCCCCCTCTGGTTCAGATGAATGCCATTCTGAAGGTGATAGGTTGTCAGGTTCTTGAAGACAATAAATAAGAACTCGGCTATATAATACAGTTCTGAAGTGATGACGGCATTAAAGAGCTGTCTTCTGATTTCTGTTCTTTCATCCTTCATGGGGGTAATCTTTTTCAGGACGAATCTGGTATGTGGGTTTTTCTACATATTTTCTTACTTTGTGGAGATAAACAATTTGCCTAATTCCCTAGGTTCATTTAATTTGAGGTCACTGATTCTGCAGTGAATGACTATAATGTCAGATTTTTTTCTGAAGCTGAAGAATACTCCTGCAGGGATTTCTGTATGTTGTTTAAGGTGTGGCTGCATTGTTTTTGAAGCTTGGAAACAGTTAAGACCTCCTGAGCCTTTTTTCATGTACACACTTCATGATGGAATTATGTAGGATCGGCACTGTCAGAAAGTCCTCACGATCACCTGTGTTCTTTCTGGAACAGTTTGCATAAAGTAGCTCGTCACTGACATCATTCACAGATTTTTCATCAGGGACTGTTTTGAAGTGACTTATCCGAAGCTTTTGTTGCTTTGGTAGTTCCTCTTTTCATTGGCAATGATGGGCTTCCATTTTGATGTTGTTTTTTTACATTTCTTTGTTTTTTTTCTGGACTTGGTCAGGTAAGTTTGCTGATTCAGCATACCTAAGTTCAGTTGTAGGGCTGGATTCAGTCTGTGTTTTTGTTTTGTTTTTTTACCACAGAAACACTTGTTTAATCCTTCATTGTACCATTTTAATTTGAACTTCAACTATCTTTCCAAAGAAGATACAGCTGCAGGGAGTAGTTACTGTCTGCTTAGCTCTGATAAAGCATCCACTATATTGAGGTCTACCATGATCAAAGATATCACCTTACTTTTTTTGTCATGGTGAGGGCAGTTGTACTTGGTAACCTCATATCGGACAGTTTAGTTTTCAATACGCTTCCACCTGCTTTGCATGCATATGTGTGAGCGTGCATGCGTGTGTACAAGAGATCAGACAGACAGACAGAGAGATTGATTTTGTTTAACAATGTGAGCATGTCTATGTGTGTACACATCTGTGTGTGTGCGCATGTGCATGTGCATGTGTGTGTGTGTGTGTGTGTGTGTACATGCATGTTTGTGCATATGCTTTATTGTTACAGAAAAAAAACAACATTATGAATGTTCATTTTCCTGTTAAAGTGCCGATTACAGGAAAACCTTTTCCTTGTAAAACCTCAACCCACTTAATGCTGACTCACTGGCGTCATCCTTGGCCACGACTAAACCCTGGTTGTGCCCCCCTGCTACATGCACGATGCTGGAGCTGTCCGACAACTGTCGCCGCTTACGCTCAATCTTGATGTGAGTTGTCTTCCCCTTCTTTGTGGGGGTCATGACAACATCTGGAAGAGTAAAATAATCAATGGTTATTGATAATGAAAAATGAATCGTGTAAATACACCTGCCAAAAAATGTGTATTCACTGATAAATATACTTTTTAACTAACAGAGAGAGAGAGAGGGTGGGAAAGATAATATTCATATACATATATATAGAGAGAGAGTGACAGAGGCAGACAGACAGGACAGAAGAGAGGGAGGAGGGAGAGGAAGACATACATACATACACTACAGAAAGACATACAAATAAAAAAAAATTTTTTTTAAACATAAAAAGAACATACAGACAGAGATAGACTGCTTCAAAACTATTTCAATAATACTCTTTCCTCAAAATGTGAAAGAATTCCACGCTATCAATTACATTCAAAGTGATAATGATCAAAGGTGTCAGAATGGTTAAGACGCTTATCTGCCAATAGATCACAGTGTCCGTGAAGTTCTAGGTTTGAATCCCTGTCTCACCCTTTCTCCCAAATTTGACTGGAAGATCAAACTTAGTGGATAGTCATTCAGATGAGACAATAAACTGAAGTCCCATGTTTCTTCCAAGTTTGACTAAAATTAAACTGAATGTCTAGTTATTCTGATGAGAAGATAAACCGAAGTTCCATGTGTTGCATGCACTAGACACACTGAAAAGAGACTGTTAAACAGACATTCACCAACAATAATTCCTGCACTCTGACAGTCAAGGGACCAATACAAGCGAACCAGAGGGTGACATTCATTACAGGTGACAACAGTTGTTGTTGCTGAACCCTGGCCCTAGACCTTGTTGTCTGGTCTCATCTCAGAGCTCTGGGTATCGCTCCTAAGCTTGTACAAAACTGAAAAGAGGTGGTATGAGAAAACAGCAGAAAATCAATGTTGTTGTGGGTATTTGTGGTGGATATTCAAAAGCGGACAGTCTGCTGTCTCCAGCATCTGACTTTCTGACAACTACTACCAGCCACCGAACTGTGCACTGAGCTGTCAGATCATTGGTCCCTTCATCAAATCCTGGCGACGTTTTTACTGCTGTTCATGGACATCATTGTTGTGAGCCCTGCAACCCTCCCGCTGTGTGTGATACTGTTTGTCTCTGTGCATATCTACTGCAGGTCTGTTGGACAATCCAGACAGAGGACAGAAATCATCAGCTTTATTGACTTAATGCTCCCCATAAAACCTGGCTCCACTCTGTGGGCGATGAGGCCAAGTGTATCAACCTCACCCCCTCAGTATACTCCTTGTTCTCCTTTCCTCGTGACTCTTGCTCTGGGGAGGGGAGGCATGGGGGTACCATGTTACCTGTCAGTCACTCTAATTATGAAGCTGCCCATCTTACTCTTTATAACAAATTTACAAATTCATTTTGTATCTATCGTCCCCCCCCCCACCTCCCCCATAAGAAAAATAAGCTTACAAATTTCTTTGACCAGTCCTTTGACTTCCTTGAATACTGAAACATGCTGTCTGGAAAAGTTCTTATCAGTGGTGACTTCAGTATCTACTCTGATATCATTAATGACCAAACCACCACAAAGCTCTGTGATTTACTGGATGTGTTTGGTTTATGCCAGTCTGTAGCAGAACCAACTCACAAACATGAACATATCCTTGACTTGACACTGTATCAACTGACTGATGATATCACCTACAATCTGACCACACTGCAGTTCCTTTTCACTTACACATTCCAAAGCCAGTTCTTAAACCTGAAACATTTCAATACCAGCCCATCAATAAAATTGACAAAACAGCATTCAAACAGTCTCACAGAAAATCTTTCATCCATGACTTCAGTTCAAAACTATAACACCACACTAACATCTATTCTGGAAAAAAAACATGCACCCTTTGCCAGTGAACCGTCTGACACAGGAAAGCAACCCCCTGGTTCAGTGATGTTGCAGTACAATTCCGTCAGCTGAAACTTCAGCGTTGTCAAGCAGAGGGAGGATGGCTGAAATCCAAATTAACAGTCCACAAAGAAATATTTGAAACCGTCAAACAAAAAACAACTGACCTTGTTGACAACACTAAAACAGCTTTCTACTCCGCTTAGATACTGGCCAGCTCAACTTGTAAACAACTGCTCCAAAATTTCAACATTATAACTTTGCAGAAATGAACCTTCTCCCATACCATCAAACTAGTTATCAACCAGACTCACTGCCATCTGTGTTTTCTAAATTTTTTTTCAGAGAAGATTTGTGTTATAAGATATCACTTCCTACCTCCTGACCAAAACATCCCTACAGTCACCAGTATGCTACCGTACTCTGGAACTCTCCTTGATTCATTTACACCCATTTCTGAGCATTTTGTTTTGGAAAGTCTCAATAAAACTGGTCCTAAATCATGCGAACTTGATTCTATTCCCATTAAGCTGTTGATTCGATACCAACAAAGCTGTTGTACGAAAATATGGTTATTCTTCTCCTGGTTATTACAAACATCATGAACATTTCTCTGACTTCAGGCACTCTTCCCTGTGAACGACCACCATTGTAAAGCTCCTTTTAACGAAACCATTTGACAAAAGCCAACTAGAGATCTATAGAACTGTTTCAAATTTACCTTTTCTATCCAAAATCATGGAAAAAGTAGTTCTTATTTCACATGTAGAAAGCATAACCTCTGAACTCTTTCCAGGCAAACTATGGAACAGGAAACAGCACTGAAACCACTCTCTTGCAAGTGGTGAGTGATCTGCTTGCAACTATGGATGAGGTCAAAATTTCTGGTCTGCTCTTGTTAGATCTTTCCATGGCATCTGACATTATTGATAACTAAATTCCTGGTTAGAAACTACTTTTGGCATTTGTTCCACTGCACTCAAATGGTTCAAATGATATTTGGCAAACAGACAGTTTGTGTCTGTCAACCATTTCACATCCTCTCCAGCTCCTCTTCTTTCTGGTGTCCAACAAGGCTCAGTTCTCGGTCCCATTTTATTTATTATGTATACCACCTCTCTGTCTGATATCATCCAGAACCACACTGTTGCTCATCAGTTGTTTGCAGATGACATTCAGGTACAAAAATCAGACCCACAAGAGAATGCACAAGAACTTCATGTTCTGGAAAAATGCACAATGATATAAAATGCTGGATGAACAATAACAAAATAAAACTTAATGATGATGAAACAGAGTCAATTCTCTTTTAGATTCCCAACCTGTCTCCTTCTTGTACTCTTCTATCCTCAATTAAGGTTGGCTACCATGATATCCCATTCACAAAGACTACAAGAAACATAGGAGTCATCATTGATTTTAAACTCAGTATGAAAGATCATGTCAGAAAATTATGTCCAACTGCCTTTTATGAGCTCAAATGAATAAGTTTGACCCAAAGATACCTCACAGATGATGCAACAAAAACACTAGTCATCTCATGTGTTCTTTCCCGATATGATTACTTTAATTCTTTATTAAAAGGTTTGCCTTATTCTGCCATGGAACCTCTATAGAAAGTCCAAAACTTGGCTGTTTGTCTGATCTTAAAGCCTCTCTTAGACAACCATACACTTCTCTTCTATATAAATTACATTGGCTTCCAATATCTGAAAGAATCAAGTTTAAAATAGCTTCTATAAGTTTAAGTTCACTGCATGGTTCTGCACCATCCCACCTTTCAAACCATGTAAAAATTTATAGACCACCCCGTCCTGGATTACATTTACACACTATGGTCTTTGGTTTTGAAACATCAGACAATATCCCATTATAAAATCTTTCAAGTCTATCTTAAAACATACTTGTTCAAACAAATATCTTACTACAGATCATTCTCTCCCCAAACTGTCTTTATATGAGTGTGTCAATGTGTTTGTGCGAGGGTTAGGGTGCTGGGGTGAGGTGGGAGGTGTGTTTGAGTCGAAAGCATTGTTACCCTTTCTTTTTCTTTTTTTTTCAAATAGTAATTTTAGTGAGTTTGTATCTTGACATTTTTCATGGGGGTGAGGTGAGAGAGCTGTATGAGTCGTAATTTTAGTGAATTTGTATCTTATTTTGTTATGGGAGTGAGGTCAGACAGCTGTGTGAGTCATGAATGATTACACTGTTTTTAAATAGTTAGCGAGTTTATATCTAATCTTTTTATTTTATTTTTATTTTTTATTCCCGTGTCTTATTTAGAATAGGTGTATTGTTAAAGGCGCTTAGAGCTAAAGGGTAAGTACCATACAAATGTACACCATCATTATCATCATCAAGACTCTTAAGCCTTGAACACTGTCAAAACATCACATATATCAAACTAATCAAACCAACTATTGACAGCTCTCTGAGAGTTGCTGACACTGAAACTGACAGAACAATTCTGGGTGTGGCTGTAAATGGTTTGTGGAATGAGCAGTGTTAAAGCACTGTCCCCCTACTGAAAACTTAAAATAATGTCAGCTCAACAACACTTCGGACCACCAACGCTTTTCCTTTTCCTACTACATAAATATTGACAGTTGGTCATAGTGTGTGTGTGTGTGTGTGTGTGTGTGTGTGTGTTTGTAGCAGGCACACCTCACCAACTCCTACTGTCTTTCTTGTCATGAACAATGACTGTCAGGACCTTTCAGTGCATGGGAAAATACAGATTTGCACAACTTTTCTTTCTGTCGTGGGCAAATGCTCTGTGTGTGTGTGTGTGTGTGTGTGTGTGTGTATGTGTACATACACACACACACACCACTGGTAAAATTGAGTCCAACAAACAAGTTAAAAGTTGTCCCAATTTTTTTGCTTTATAACCTTGATCACAGCAGCATGTGAACAGAAATGCTGTATATACAGAGAGAGTGAGAGACCGCAAGCAAAGAAGTGAGAGCGAGAGAGAGAGAGAGAACTGATGATTTACAATACAAAATAAAGAGAAAAAGAAACAAGCAGGAACTCTCCTTACAGACTGCAACAGGGCAAAACAAGAGAGAAGCAGATCACTGTATACAATTACAAACCATTCAGAAACTGAAACACTCCCAGCATGGATGACCAGATAACACATTTACCCCATGAAGACAACTTTTCAGACACAGATGGAGACGGATGTGCACTTACCTTCACCACTTGCCATGGTGGATGTACAGTGGGGTCTTTCCTAATTTTTCCAACGTGGGTTCCTGGTTTTCTTCAGCCTGGACTCTGAACATAAAAAAAATACTTCTTCAAGAGTGATAAAAGTGGATTGTTCTTTTCATTTGACAATCATTCACTCTTGAGGAAGAGCATCAAAGTAAAACACATTGTACGTGTTTTTGTTAAAGGCTGCAGTTTTGAGTAAACATCCCCCTATGCTTATCTGAGTTTGTCTGGAAAAAAAGTATTACTTCTCAGTCATATTTGGTGAACATATTTTGCTTACAATGTATCCATGTGATAAACTGGGAGTGGTGGCTGTGGTCTGGATTTTCGCCCAAGTTTCCTGACTTTAATCCCCAGTTTCAGTGCACCTGGTGATAAATGGTTGAGATTATAGCGATATTCCAGGTCAAAATATGTGCAGACCTACAAGTGCCTGAACCCCCTTTGTGTGTTGTATATGCATGGAGAAGACATCCTGAAATCCATGTCAGCATTGAATGGGTTATGGAACCAAGATGACAGCAATTCACTACTTGGTGGTTTGCCTTCTGATTTGTTGTCAAACCTTCAGCTTTGTGTGCGCAAGGGTGTGTGCGTGTGATGGTGTGAAGGGTTTTTTTTGTCGTGTGTGTGTGTGCGTGTGTGTGTGTGTGTGTGTGTGCGTGCACGCATGTATGGGATTGTTCATATCTGCAATTAGTATTATTGTCTTGGTGTATATAGGTATAATACATATATGCATGTGTTGTTTTTTTAATGTGCAGAGGTATGTTATTATGCACTATTGTATACGTATTGTTTCATGTGAGGTGCTTAAACTAAGTTAAAGCCCATTGTATGGGGAGTTTGTGCCGTGTAAGTACGATATATTATCATTATTACTCTACTGTAAACAACTGAGTGGTAAGGGGGTTTAATTTGTGAAAACAATAAAAAGAATATGAATAAACAATCAGGCATGGAGATGAAATGATTAACAAATAGTAAAGAGTGGAAACTCTCTCCATTCACAAGGTACACAACTTCAAGTCCATGCTGCTTACGCTACCGATTCAGCTAGCACACAGATAAATAAAAGGTACATTGGAACAAACCCAGACACTTCCTCAAAAAAAGAAGCACCGGGCACACAGCAGCAAAGACAGAAGAAATGTGCAAACACAAATAAGCTTTTATTCAAGACTGGCATAGCCTCTTTCATCCAGAACAAGCCACACAGAACACATGGACAATACAAAAAAGGAAGTGCCGTGCCTGTCTGGAAGTGTCTGGTTTTGTTCCAATGTAACCCGTTCTAACTTGTTTCCGGCCTGCACTGATGGAAGATCAAGCAGGTATCGCATGGTCTCTGTTGGGGGGTGTCTTTCATTGTTCCAAGGACCAGCCTCATAGCTTCATTTTGAACTATTTCTAATTGAATGAGGCTGCTTTGACACAGTGTTGTTAGCCCTGGTCTGTAGTCAATCACCCTGCGACAAGTGATGATATAGCCAGAAGAGGTGGCAGTGTTTGATGCCTTTGGCTGCCTCTGAAAGGCCTTTTTAAAATTTTTTAACAGTGCTTTCAGTGCGTTTTCTGGAGGTCAGCATCCTATGTTCCTAGGTAGCATACACAGCCATTTTTCTCGGTCTGAATTCCATCTAACAGCTGGTGGTGATTTGCTCCCAGTTTTGTTGTTGAGAGTGCACAGCAACATTTGGGTTTTCGCTAGATTAATTAAAGATCCTGTGTCCTTGCACCATTGAGCAATATTGTTCAGCTGTAGTTCTTTGAAAGTGGAAGTGAAATTGAAAGTGGAATGGGGAGCCCAGAGTGGCATAAGGCAATACGCAAGATTCAGATTCAAAAGCTTACATGGTCATACTGCCCCTTTGGTAGTGCAACGACAAGCAGTCAACATCTGGGAAAATCTAAAGAAAAGTATAAGAGTACCTCAAAATCCAGGTGCAAGGCCATCACATCACATCACTGATCGCCTCACAAAAAGATACAGAGAGGGAGTGGCCAAAAGTCTAGCATGAAAGGTAGAGCATAATCCTTCGCAAATCAAATGAATATTGGCATCATTTCCAAATCAACATTGCGCAAATTTCTTCAAAAAGGAACAGTCTCTATGGGCTTTCCAAAATATATAAGACTGAACAACAGGCTAGTTGCCGTCAGAGATCTTTTCCCAACCCCTCTTATGGCAAATTGGTGGCAGTATGCATGTGTATGTGTGTGTATGCATGTGTCAGGAGAGCTCTGAGCATGTTTAAGTGCATGTGTGTGTGTATATATGTGTGTGTCATGGGTGCTTCGATATGTATGAATGTGCGCAGGTGTGTTGGGGGTGGGGCGAGTGCGTATGTCGGTGTGGTGGGTATTCTGGGATCTACGGAATATAGGAATGTGTGTGTGTGTGTGTGTGTATGTGTGAGGGGCTATGGGTGTGTGTGTGTGCCACAGAAGCTGCAGTATGTAGGAATATGTGTGAGAGGGTGGGTGGTTGGGGGTAATGTGGGAGATGGAGAAAGTGTGCATGTGTGTGTGTGTGTGTGTGTGTGTGTGTGTGTGTGTGTTTACTTTCATATTTGTGAGACTGCATATTTGTTGCATACCTGTTGTGCATGTGCATGTGTGAATTGTAGGTGCTATGGGAGCTATGGAATATAGGAATGTGTGTGTGTCTGTGTGTGTGTCTCTGTGTGTGTGTGTGTGTGTGTGTGTGCGCGCGCGCGCGTGTGTGCATGTGTGCCTTCATATCTTTGAGACTGCAGATTTGTTGCATAACTGTTGTACATGTGCATTTGCATGTGTGCGTGCGTGTGTGTGTGTGTGTGTGTGTGTGTGCGCGCGCGGGCGCGCGTGTGTGTGTGTCTGTATGTCTGTATTTTGGGTATTGTGGTGGGGGGTGGGGGAAAGGGGGAGGGTTGGGGCAAGGTAATAAGGTTAACCAGTTGAGTGCCAGACAATTTTTTTTAAGTGCTCTCCCCTTGCCAGGAAATTTTGAGGATTCGGGGGTAACAAACCACAAAAAATTCTAGCACAAAAACTATAGGCGATACAGGAAGAAAGTAAACGTTTTTGTGAAGGAAAATGAGTGTAGATTCTGCTTCTGGGCTTTTTTTTTCCAATTAGGCTGATTGTAGATAACTGTTCAGGCATGTAAAGTCAAGATGATATTTGTGCAACAAAAAAGTCTATTTCCACCTCTACATAATGACATCCATAAAGAAAAGAAACAAAATACTGCTAGAAATAGTGTGCCTATTGTCAGATTATACCTGTAGAAGAAATTAAAACAGGCTATAAGTTTACAAAACAAATCACAGCTCGTGCAGACATGTAAGTAAATCACTGTCCCAACAATGACACAGGTGGGTACAGTCAATGTACACGGTCAATCACAGTCTCAGAAACTCAGCTGGCAAGTTTTTTGACAGCAAAGAGCATTTGCAAGTTTGAGGGTGACGTTCTTTGATGACATTCACTACTTTCAAGTTGCACGTGGGCCAATTCAAGTGTCTGCTGTGCATCTGCCTTGCCACCTCTTCAAACAAGTCATCCATCTGATTCAGCTAAAAAAAATTTAAAAAAAAAAAAAAAAAAAAAGCGTTAAAAACAAAAAGTAGGTTTCACGTGCAGTGCAGGTTCAACCCAGCATTTCGTAAAAATTGTGGAGCATTGGTGGTTGTCGATTTCCAACAGTCTGCACTGAAATGTGAGTACACTCTTCCCAAAAGCCATGCACCCTTTATTACCTTTGGCTGGCATTCGACCTATCGTCTTACATCACTCCTCTTCCTCTCCTCCCCTTATTCCAACGCTTGCTGCACGTATTCTGTCAGTCATAGCCACTTGTTCAAAAATGCAGTCTGATCAGATGGATGGACTGAATTACCATCAGATGGGCTGTCAGTTTCGACACTGTCATTGTCAATCACCTTCGTTTTCAAACCAATCATCAGACAAAAGAGATCCTTCTCCATCGCGAAAGCTGTTCATAATCACAGAGATTTCAGAACTGTACAAATCTACTATCTGTGATTATTTGCTTTACTGGACACAGTTTTCAATGCCTTTTTTTGCACATGATGCAACCCCCTTTTCCATGCTCATATCATGTGGTCAGGTAGCAAATTATTATGGAGCAGAAAGGGGTCTTCTACCTGACGTATGTTCATTTAATTAGGGTTTTGTTGTGTTTGTTTGTTTGTTTGTTTTTTTATAATAATATATATATATATATAATCCAGACACATCAAACTAACTGTTCAGAGTCTGTTTATGCTGTTTATGTGAACTGAACCAAACTCCAATGAAGGAAAAATCAGAACATATGCAGGACGTCAGTGGACATCTTGTAGGCACTATCACAACACTTTTTGTGGGACATAAGTTGATGTCTTGTACTATGGGCACTCTACTGTTTAATGGGGAATGTGTGCTTGTGTGTGTGTGTTTGTGTTTATGTGTCAGGGCATATGTACTTCTATAGTCATTGCTTTCTGACAAGCCTTCAACTTCACGTCTTACACCACTCCTCTTCCTCTCCTCCATCTTTCTGCACAATGGCATGCACTTTGTCGCTCTCAATGCCAGTCATTGTCACCAGCTCAAAAATGTTTCTTGCTTCAACAGACAAGAGAGATCCGTCTCTGTCATTATACCTATCTATAATCATTTTGTGTGTAAAGTTGTGTAAATCAGCAGACTGGATCCACTGTCTGCTGGACAAGTTTCTGAAGCCTTTTTTGCAAATGTGGCAAGCCACCTTTTCACAGGTCTTCCACGTGCTCCAGTTAACAAATCATTAAGAAGACAGGGGCCTTCTGATACACGCTCATTTAGATAATATTTCATGCCATAGACATATCAAGCTAACTGTTCAGTCTTTGTGTTCAATGAACCAAACTTTGATGAAGGAAAATTCAGAACAGATGCAGCCTTTGTGTTACTGCAAAACACTTTGTCAAGGATGTCAGTTGACAAATGCAGCAAACAGGTTAATCTTAAAACATGTTTATATGGCTTTACTTGAGAAAACTAAATACTGAAAATAACTCAGATTATTAAAGAATGGAAACTGATGAAAAACAACTATGGCACATGTCTTGTAAATGCTGATGAACACAAACATGCCTCTCTCTCACTCTGACTCCTTCCTTCTCTGTCTACAATGAATTGAAAACATCAATGCATTTCATGAATGTGTTCATCTATACTCCCTTCTAAGCCTTTGTGAATAAACATCTGAATCAGAATCCCACCCCACTCTCATACACACTTGCCTTTTTCATCTCCAGATCTCAAGCTGCAAACTACACTGGCAGATTTGCCAAAAATTCTTACTCCCCTGGCCCCTAGCCCACTGGCTTCTGACATTACACTTTGTTCAGTTTGCTCTGAGCCAAGCAGTACAAGTGAAGTTACCAGCAGCCTGCACCCCAATCATTCCCAATTATCAAATTCCACTGCCTTTCAGAGGAAATAGCTTTCACAGTTTACAGATTGCCGGATGTCAAGTTCTGCCAGCTACCAATGATGAATTTGCCTCTTTTCTCATGGCTTTATATGAGTGCTGCTGGTATTCACTGGATTGTTGCTGTTCACCATATTGACTGAAATCTTATTCAGTGCATGAACAATTTATTTATTAATGGGAGAGTTGAGGAGGAGGAGGAGGAGGAGGAGTGGGAGGAACAGAGTGAGACAGAGGCAGAGACACAGAGACAGACAAAGGAGACTGAAAGACAGTTAAGTGATCAGTAGCAGAATCAGCAGCTCAAGGAGGCGTCACTGCATTCAGACAAATCCATATAAGCTACACCACATCTGCCAAGCAGATGCCTGACCAGCAGCGTAACCCAGCACACTTAGTCAGGCCTTGAGAAAAAAAAATTAAAATAAACAAAGAAGTATGAATATTTAATTTCAAATATGAAAAAAAAGTGATCAGAGAATGAGTGAGAGAGATGTAGACCTCAGCTTTTAAAACAAAACATACAATAATCATGTAAAGAATGAGGGCCTGATCCTGAACTGACTTCTGACCGCATGTGAAGCCCAGGAAGTCTGTGATGGAGCTGGGAGGAGCATCCGAAATAGACTCGTCTCAAATTTGCCATGTCAGTAGGTCACCGATCAGCATGGTGGCCAGGAAACAGGTGTTGAGAACCAAATGGAAGATGATTACCACAGAACATGTCCTGCTTATAGGCCAGGATGCTGAATGGATATGATCTCTCCAATGTCAAAGGAAACTGGGTGTAGTGGGGCAACCATGTGCCAGAAGGAAAAGGTGCATGCTTCTGTGGAGACTGGAGGGTCATCATTGGGACGGGCCCTTGCCTTAAGACCAGTGCTTGTAGGTGGGGGATCTGTCTGAGCACTATTGTATCTGTGAGAGGCAACTGGGGTGGATGGCCACCATGCTGGGTTGTAGTCTGGTGGAGCTAAAGCTGACCATGGGAGTGTTTGGCCGCCGTCAGTGTGGAGTGGAAACCCTGGAGTGATGGCAAGTTCTATTTGGGGAACAGTGCAGAACCAAGAAACTGAGTAGGCTGGGGGCTGTTCTGACACATGGCTGATGATCACTGTAATTGCTGCATCTGTTGGAGAGGTCTCTGAGAGGTTATGTTCATCTGTGGCCACAGCAGCTGTTGATGTCAAGGCTGAAAGGGCCAGATACAGCAGACCAGCCGAGGAATGCATTTTCCTCCATTGTCATTGTGGGAAGGTGAGGTTGCATTCATGTTTAAGTAGGGTGCAGAGCCGAACCAATGGACTTGAATGTCGCGGCTATCACATCAGCAAGAGAGGGTATAAAAGTGTCCCTCTGTGGCAAATGGGCAGGCACAGAGTTTGTTGTGGTGTGTGAGATGAAACATCTTGTACAGCTTTCATCTCCATCATGGAGGAGGGTTTTCCTTCCAATGTTGTGAGGGGAAGGTACACATCGTATTAACCCCTAGGCTGCCTAGTATGATGAGATAACTCGCCAGCGCAAGCATGTATGCTTCACTGCGAGTGATACCGACTTTACAGCTGTAGCAGATGACAGAAAGTGACAACATTTTTAGCAGGACACAGTGTGAGTGATTTTCTTGGCACTCAGCCAACGCAATCTGATGAGAACTGGATGAAGTGACTGTGTGTGAGAGGGGTGAAGAGGAGGGGGGTAAAGACCAAGGGGGCGTGGCCCCACATCCATATTATCACTTGGAGAGGTCACAATGCTTTGTGCATCTGTCTCTTTTTTTTTTTATATTGTGGTTGTTGTAGTATAATTTGTGTGTGCAGGCATTATCCATTTGTCCAGAAAATATGATATTTTAGTGCAAACCACCTGACTAATGTTTGTAATGAATGAGTTGAAAATGTGACAAAAAACAAAACACAGATTTCAAAACAACAGCATGTCACTGAAAATATATAAAATGGGAAAACATCATGTGTTTTGTATTCTTTATTGATTTACCTTTCAGAAAATATATACTTTTATGGGCCTTTCTCCAATAACAAAGAGCACAGAATTTTTTGAAAATATATACCCGTTTTTTGGGAAAAAACCCTGGCAAATAGATTTCACTTAAATCTTATTTTCCTGGCAGCGAAAGGGTTAAGATGTCCCCTTGGGGCCTGCTGCTACTGCTGGGGAGTGGAGGGGTTGGTGTGGGGCGGGGTAAGAAGTGTGCTCCATGCCATGCATGGGGCACATTCCCCCCTTGCCAATTGGGAAATGAAAAAAAGTTCTGGATGTTAAGACTGACTTCCATTGTTTTGGGGGTCATGTAGGATGTAGGCCCCATATGGTGCTGTTGTCGCAACCAAAAAGGTACAAGCGATGCCTTGCAAGTGTGGCAGTTAATTTCCTGGGTTTATGTCCTTGGCGGCACACATAACCATGCCTGCTTCCTTCCTCCATATACAGTGTGAGGCAATCCTTAGCTGTGTACATGAGGAGAGACCCTGCCACTGCCGCTGCAGAGGAGGCTGTGGTAGGGAGCTTCCTTTCTGCCTTGCACAGAATGTGTCTGTGCATGAGGTGGACCTCCAAAACGAGAAGTGCATTTATGACTATGGGTATGTGTACATATAGAGGCATTCAGTCATGAAACCAGAGTGAAGGTGTCAGAAAATGTGGTTGTGTCTATGAAACAACACACAAAGATATATACACATAATATGTGCACCTACTGTATGTGGGTAAACATTCATGTTTAACTATGGAAAACTGAGTGTGTGTATGAGGCAGATTTCCAAAACACATACAGCATTCAGTACAGAAAACAAGGTGAAGGTGTCAGAAAGTGTGGTTGTGTCGATGAATACACACACAGATATACACATATGTGCACCTGATGTAAGTGAGTAGATACACACATATAGATGTACTGGATATGTAGATGCACATAGTGGTCAGAGTGAAGTCAAGAGGGATGTAGAAAGAGGGTGAGGCAGTACTCCAAAAAGGGAATAAGCAATGTGTGAAAGGGCAGAACATTATGTGCACACCAGACAATGGAGTGTTTTGGAGAGCAAATGTAAAATCATGTATTCATGCAAAATTATATCCGCACGTCTCTAAAGATATATGCAAACATGCACATGGCTACACAATAGGCCAACACATGTACGTGTGTGTAAGACTTAAGACACTTTTTTTCTTCTTTTTTAAAAATTTTTAATATAAACTTTACAATAAAATGTCTTCATAGTAATATGAATCACAAGAGGGTAGATTCCCTGCAGAGGAGTGTACATCTGGTGTGTGGGGGTGTGGCACCCAGAACGTAGAGTGGTGTATGCCTGGGAAGGAGAGCAATGAATGCCCAATGCAAAAGTGAGTTAAGCCTTGTACCAACCATCATGTGCTCCAAAAGGCGAGTTGCATCCCTTGATACAGATATTCAGGCGAAGTGGAGGGTAGTAAATGAGTATATATATATATATATGTATCCCTTTTTGTGTTACTTTCCTCCTTGTGCTCAGGGAGGGCACCCCTCCCCGAATAGGGAGGGGTATGGCACTAGGAGGGGACCATGGTTGAGTGCCACTGTAGCTGTCAGTGTCACAGACGCACGTGAGTTCAAGTTGTGCTGGCCGCCCAAGGGAGGTAATAGTTACACTCCTTGGTGCCAACAGTGGTCCCCTGCAGAGGGGCTGGATGTGCGAGTCACACGTTTCCCAGTGATGAACATTTATAGGACGATTTGATAAAAAAATAAAGGGAGCAATCAAGAGAGTGGTCAGTAAGTGATGCTGGCTGTACAACTGCAGCAGACGACAGACAGTGACTGAATTTTTAGCAGAACACAGTGTGAGCGATTTTCTTGGCACTCAGCCAATGCAGTCTGATGAGAATTGGATGATGTGACGGTGTGAGAGGGGTGAAGAGGAGGAGGGTGGGGACTGAGGAGGCATGGCCTCACACCCATATTATCACTTGGAGAAGTCACAATGCACTGTGTATCTATCTCTTTAAAAAAATAAATAAATAAATTGTGGTTGTTCTAGTATGATTTTGTGTGTGCTGATTTGTCCAGAAAATATATTTTAGTGCAAATTACCTATGTTTGTAATGAACGAGCTGAAAATGTGACAAAAAACAAAACACTGATTTCAAAACAACAGAGCGCGGAACCACCGACATGGTGTTTGCTGCAAGGCAGCTGCAAGAGAAATGTCAGGAGCAAAATGCTGATCTGTTCTCCACCTATGTCGACCTCACTAAGGCCTTCGACACCGTGAGTAGAGAGGGACTGTGGAAGATCATGGCCAAGTACGGATGCCCTCGGAAATTTATTTCCTTAGTCAGCCAATTCCATGAAGGCATGCAGGCTCGAGTCCAGGACAATGGTGAAACATCTGCTCCTTTTGCTGTCACAAATGGTGTCAAGCAAAGCTGTGTCCTGGCTCCAACGCTGTTCAGCCTCATGTTCTCTGCAATGCTTACTGATGCCTTCAGAGATGGCGATGTTGGAATCGGCCTAAAGTACCGAACAGATGGCAAGCTGTTTAACCTCTGAAGGCTTCAAGCAAAAACGAAGGTCATGACAGATATCATCAGAGACTTTTTGTTTGCTGATGATTGTGCCCTCAACGCTGGATCTGAAGCTGACATGCAACTCAGCGCCGACAAGTTTGCCACTGCCAGCAGGAACTTCGGCCTTACCATCAGCATGAGGAAAACTGAAGTTCTCCATCAGCCAGCCCCAGGGAAACCCTACGTTGAGCCCAACATCACAGTCAACGGTCACAGACTCAGTGTGGTGGAGCGGTTCACATACCTTGGCAGCACACTGTCACGAAATGCGACCATCGACGATGAAGTGAACATGATTGCAAGAGCAAGCGCAGCTTTTGGTAGACTCAATGCAAATGTCTGGAACAGAAGAGGCATTAGTCTTGAGACCAAACTTAAGGTCTACAGAGCAGTAGTTCTCCCCACACTACTGTACGCCTGCGAAACTTGGACAGTGTACCAACGACATGCCAAGAAGCTGAACCACTTCCACACAACATGCCTCAGGAAGCTACTGAACATCAAGTGGCAAGACAGGACCCCAGACACAGAGGTGCTCGCAAAAGCAACCCTTCCCAGCATCTTCACCATCCTGATGCAGTCCCAGCTTCGCTGGGCTGGACACGTGGCGCGCATGCCAGACCATCGGCTGCCCAGAAGGCTCTTCTATGGCGAGTTGCAACAAGGGAAGAGATCACAGGGAGGTCAGAAGAAGCGCTTCAGAGATACTCTGAAAGTCTCTCTGAAAGCGTTTGATATCAACCCTGACTCCTGGGAGGAATCTGCAGTGGACCGTGACAAATGGTGCGCTGCTGTGCACAAAGGCACCAAGTTGTGCGAGGCCAACAGGACTGCTGCAGCTGTTCAGAAGAGGCAGGCCAGAAAGTCACGGGCAAACAAGCTCCCTGACAATGGTATGCCTGTCTTTGTCTGCCCCAACTGTCAGCGAACATTTCGTGCGCAGATTGGACTATTCAGCCATCTGCACATTCACAGATAGATTCTTGAGCATCCTCCCCCCACCCCACCACCACCCTCCCCCCATCCCCCAGCTGGATGACAACGATGGTCATCATCGATCTCGATGGACACACCACCATGTCACTAAAAATACATAAAATGGAAAAACATCACATGTTTTGTATTCTTTATTCATTTACCTTTCAGAAAATATGTACTCTTACGGGTATTTCTCCAATAACAAAGAGTACAGGATTTTTTTTTTAATTTACACCCGATTTTTGTTTTTGTTTTTTGTAAAAAAAAAAAATAAAAAAAAACCTGGCAAATAGATTTCACTTAAATCTTATTTTCCTGGCAGTGGAACTGGAAGGGTTTTTAATGACATTTGTTTGTGTCATTTACAGGCACTGTCTTCTTTCCTTATTTTTCTTCCGAAACTACTGCAATAAAACAATATAAAACCCTTTGTGACTGGCCCCTATACATCCTTGGCCTGTGCAAGGATTTTTCTATCCTTTCACTCTTTCTAATTCTATCCTGTAAATTCATTAATTCTTTTAATTCCCCCTTGCCACGGTCACTCACACACACACACACACATGTGTATATGGGCAGTTCTACAATACTGAATATTGTTTCATGACATTCAATGCAAAAATGAAAAGTGCAAGAAAATATGTCAAACATATTTTCTGGCATTGATTAAACATCCCACTGATGGTAATACCAGCTGAAAAGAAGTGGCTTATACCAGCTGCCCAGAAAAAGCTTCCATTGTGAACCAGTCCAGTGTGGCTGAAATGATGTGGGTTACACAGACTCAGTAGACACCATCCATTTCTTGTCCTTCAAGAAATTAAGATATCAAAATAACCTATGTCGCACAGCAAACAGACACTGTAGTATACATGATTGAAGGTGAAATAATAAGGAACAAATGAAAGAATTACTAGAAAGATGCCTGCTTAAAGTGGACACCATAAGCCACATAACTTTTGGTTCTTGACATCTCTGCAGAAACTGTGGCTACATGTTTTCACAATTATGACTGCTAATCAAAACACATTTTTACCCATAATAAAACCTGATGACAGTTTTGATTTTGTTTTTTTCACAAAGAATGATATACTTGCAAATAAAATGTTCTGGTTTATGTGGACACCAAATTTATTGGTGAGTTAACTAATAAATGAATTGTAAAACATGCATATCCTGCACATGTGCGCACACACAATGAGGGACAGAAAGAGAGAGACTCTGAGAGAGAGATAAAATGATAATCATAATGACTAAGGCCAAAGACAAGTGGAATTATTTTTATATTTGAGAAAAAATAATCTTCATAAGTTCATTAAAAAGAAAACAACAACCAAAAATAAAGATAATTCCATTCAGATTCACTGCATATGAATCTGCACAAAGCCCTCATCCAAACAGACAGACAGACTCACAAGCATTCATGCATGCACACGCACACATACACAGTAATACACACACATGCACATACACACACAGAGTGACATGTGTGCAATCACAGAATTGAAAACAAGTTTTATTAAGTGATTAAAAGTAAAGTTCGGTCTATTGAGCGTACTGGTATATAAGCTGCACCCACTAAATTTATGAAAAAATTGAACTTCATATATACATAAGCCGCACTGGCTTATAAGCCGCACTTATTTTCAGTACCGGAACACATACTGATACTACAGAAAAGCTGTCAATACCGTAGGTTATGAAATAAACACAAGCAGGAACAACACTAAGAAAAGCAAGCGAAAATACTGCTAGTGCCACAAAAAATAATAAAAATAAAAATAAATAAACAAAACGAAAATAAGATCCATAATTTAGGGACAGTCACATTTATTCAACGTCAGTAAAATACAGATCTTATTCTGAACTGCGTCATAGACTGGGGATTCTGACATCCATGTGAACATAGGTCTGTTGAGTCTATTGTTGTATTAAAAGCAACAGTAAAGCTGATTATTATAATATTGATAACAAAAGCAGTACCCAGAAAAACATCTCATACTAAAAAAAGAGCATATAACTTTCAAGCTTTAATAAGTGATTAAGATTTCTTCAAACAGAGGTAGACCATAATCTGAATTCATACTATCCAATGAAAAAGGGAGAAAGACAGATTGGGGATGGGTGAGAGAGAGACAAAGTGGGGTGAGGTGGGGGCAATAATACATGTACACTAATCACAAGGATATTAACGAAAAACAGTAACACAAAACCATGACTATCAACTTAAACACACTTCTGCAGAATCATGAAATAAATTTACTCATATTTTCACAACTTTATTCTCTAAAAAGAAGAAACCATTGTGAAAGCATCAATGTTAATCCAAATTATAAGCTTTATTAAAAAAAACCTAGATCTACACATATATATCAGTAATAGTATAGCCCTTCCTCCTCCCATCCACAATGTATACTACGGACATTGAAAAAATACTAACAAACAAGATACCTTGATGAAACAGTCTGCAGTAACACAAGCTAATAAATTATCATAAATAAATGAATAATGAAATAGACAATATCAAATTAAATAAATAAGATTTTACTTTTAAAATGAATCAAAGCATTCAGTACAGTCTATGCATCATGGCACTCATATTCCAAAGGCAGAGATGAGTTATTTAGGGCAAGTAAAAGAAATGAATATAGTAAAATTACTATAAAAACAACAACAACAAAACAAAAAAAAACAACCATGCCCTCCTATTAAATACTGTCAATAGATGAATATCGCAATAGCTGCAATGGATAATCCATCAAAAGCTTATTTTAAAAATATCATCCAGTCATAAATGCACAAAGTATCAATAACATGCATCATCCACATACACACACACACACACACACACACACATTTCTTAAAATCTCTGGTTGGAGCTTTTGAAAACAACACACCTTACAAGGGCGTGAACTTCGTGACAGGTGACACACTTCCGGAAGCACATAAGTTCTTATTTATGTCAAAAGGCGTCATTTTCATAATTTACTGCAGAGTTGCTAGATATTTAAGCGATCAAGGATACATATATTATATTTCGACTGTATATATGTTAGAATGTTTGCAAAGCACTAAATTTGTCTGAAGTTCCTTTCAAAAACTGAAAGGTTAACACCGGCAAGGCAAGGGAAATAATTAGTGATTTGCGAACGAAAGCAGACGAAGACTGCGACTTTCTTCTCTATTATCACCCGACAAGATTGTAATGTACAGTATATTGGCAACTGTGTTTCAATACACACAGTCGTAACTACCAGCACACTGTTACATTCAAAAGGTGTTTTTAGACGATCCCATGAGTATAATGATCGATCTGACAAGACTTCACTACCTCTTCCACTTGTTCAGTTGTAGCAGTCTTTAAGAGCACATCAACACTATAGCAACGAACCACACAAGACACAGTTACACGTAACACATGCATGCTATTATCAATTTGAATAAATCAAAGGTAACTTACGATATAGCTGTCGTTGTGAATACTGTCACTTTCCCCAAGGATTATCAAGTCGATGGGAGAAATTAACACCTATAATTTTGACACTTCGTCCGCCATTGAGCGTGGCCGAATCGATTCCTGCGCATGCGCGGCGTTTGAGGAAGTGAGCCCAAAAGAGAAAAATCATCCTAGCATCCTAAATTACTGCACTTATTTGTTGCAATTTTTGTGCATGTATGATACGATACTACCATTAGTAGAAGTTGTAACCCATTTTCATTGGATTTCGACTTTTATTTTGTGCGTTATTTCACTCAATTTTTATACGGATTCTGTCACCAAACTATAGCATGCCACCATCTTGCTTTTTCCGTTTTTCGTCCCCAAAACCATGGAAATGTAACCAATAGGTGCAATAATTTAGGATGCTAAAATTGAACATTACCCAAAATAACTTTGCGGCTATAAAAAGTTACTTACAATTTACCATCGTTGTCCTAGCGTTTGCAAAAATAAATGTCAGGAACAGAACATCTTCCAGTGGCCAAAACAAACCGTCTCTCTCTCTCTCTCTCTCACACACACACACACCGACACACACATGCAACAGTTTATAACCTCTGTCACAGACGCGGCCAAGGCCCAATGACCCTCGACTGACTGACTCAAACACTGGTATCAAGTTGACGCCAGTCAGTACCCAGTTTGGCAACACTGCCCCAGTTGCACGCTGGCTCACACACACACACACTGACACACACACCGGCACCATGATGCAGCTCCCCGGGCAGGACATGCATACACACACGAACGCATTGGCAAGCACACCGGCACATTCTGCCACAGGTTTGCCGCAAAAATTAAAGGGGAAAGAACTTATTTGCACTGACTGATTTGTTCAGTCACGGCCACAGTCAGTTGGGAACTGAAGGTCCACATGCTTAAACCCTGCTGTACATTTTGAAGAAATCTGCGCGTTGTTGGTTTTGAGGTCATGCTGATAATCGTTTGATTATCAGTCCATAAAATAGCCTGCTCATGCTCTCAGTACCGGCCATGTGGCATTCAGGAAGACTTCCAGCTGTTCAGTCGGGCTCAGTCTCTGACTTTCAGTCCGACAATCATTCTTTCTGTGAGGTGAACCTCTGATGGTGTGATCATGGCCTTGTATCTGTTTTGGGGGGAACTCATTTACTTTCCGTAATAAGATCTTCCCAGATGCAAATTCACTCGTTACTCTACCAGCAACTGAGTTTGCCGTCACGGCTCAGCTCACCGGCTCATTTTCCTGCACTTGACCCCAGAGGGCAGTATATGCTATCCATGTAAGCTTTTTCATCTGGATGTTGCGCACTCCCCATTTCACTTTCAACTTTTTGTACCAAAAGTAATTCAAAATCATGGCTGCCTGCCACTGGACAGCATGTGTCACTGCTTCACCATTCACTGAGTGCAGTGTCTGCCAGGCTGGACCGTATGTTGTGCCGTTCAGTTTGTACACGGCATACTCTTCCCTTTGTTTTCTTCTCTCTTTATTTTATTTTATTTTATTTTATTTTATTTTATTTTTTTCAGTGTATCATCAACCAGACTAATAGAAAACATATTTGATGACTGAACACTTTTGTATTTTTGATGATAATTATCCTATTCTTTGCCGCTCAGCCGTGTTGTATTCTACTGATAAGTAGCTCAAGTTAATCAACCCCTGCAACGGTCATGCCCTCAGTTCATTCTTGACAATACCTTCCCTTAGTAGGTGAAATGATTGTGCACAGTACATAATGAAAGGATATCCTTTATGCGTATTTTTTTTTTTAACTGGAGGGCTATCCTTTATGCACAGTAATAATCTGGAAGGGTGTCCTTTATGCACACTCACTGTCTGGCATGATATACTTTATGCACACTCATTTCTGGATGTATGTACTTTATGAACAATCACTATCTGGAAGGATATCATTTAATGCACAGTAACTAATTTGAAGGATCTTCTTCACGCACAGTAAATAACGGTAAGGATCTCCTGTATGCACAGTCACTGACTGGAAGGATATCATTTTTGTGCAGTCACTATCTGGAAGGATGTCCGTTTATACACAGAAAGTATCTACAATAATATCCTTTACGCGCATTAAATGACTGGAAGGCTATATACTTGACGCATACGAATGAGTGCCTGTTTGTTTATAGTGATGTGTTGTGGGGAAGGGGGATGGCGTGACTGCTTTTAAATTTTGCATTAAAATGTAGACTTTTGTTGTATTGGGATGTGTGTGACTGGTGTTGGAAGTGAATTTTCAGAATTGTGATATGATTTTGTGGATTGTGATATCAGGAGTAGTTTTATTTTTATTTTTAATAATTGTTATTCAAACTTCTGGCCATAAGAGAGAGCCTTACAAAGAGTCTCAAGGCGAGAGCGTGTGAGGGAGGTTACACAAGCGCGGAATGCAATTCGCCAGAGCCATTAGCGAGGTACAGTACCTGTGACTGACTGCTGCCGCGCTGATGCTGACCAGTACCTTTGGGAGCAGGACACCGCGACAGATAATATACCATACAGAAAGTAAGAGAGCTCCTTTGGGTCAAAGAGAAACAATCATTTTCAATTTCATGTATTTTATATCAAATTGGCAGAAGACGCAAATTTGCTCCCATAAATGTTTTCCAGTTTCTTACCAGTCATGAAATTTCATAAAAAATTTAATCGGTATTATATCGACTGCAAAGGTGAATTTTCAAAGTTAGCACGGGATCATTTAGTTCTGAAATACAATTTTGTTGACTTTTTACGAATGCACAAGAAATGCTTCATGCTCTGCTTATTAATGTGTAGATATGAATACATAAATGCGTGTTAACCAGATTTGTTTGGATGAACATTGCCGGTTCAGACAATTAAATCAGAAAGTATGGAAGGCAGATAATGGCACAATCGACCAACAGCATGTCTTGATGTGAAAAGAACGGTATGATTCACATATGGGGCGACCATCCCCAACCCAGCGGGTCCCCGGGTGGCGGATTGGGTAACGGCCCTCAGATATGGGGGCTAGCTGCGATATAAGTCAGGCTTGCCTGGCCGAATAAGCAGTCCCAGACCAACTGGCGATGTTCCTACCAGGACGGGGTGGGTCAACAGGTGGCACTGTTGTCCTCACTGAAATACCCCATGTGTCCTATCACGGGTTCATCATGCGGTCAAGAGGCGCGTTATAACCTCTAGCCCCGGGGTGGGACCCTCGGAGAAACAATCCCCCCTGTGCTCACAGGACAGGACGTATGGGCCATGAGCTAAGGGTGAGGCACCCCGAAAGAAAACTCCATCTGAAGACGGCGGTATCGGACCACGATACCACGCATCCACGCCTCCATGATGATGCAGTCCACAGAATCTCGATGTGGCGCTCGACCTTCGGAGACCCGCCGGGGAGGCCGGGAGCCGGGCCCTTTGCCTCAAAGGGGCCCACCCCAAGCAACCGGTGGTCGGACAAGGAAATTCCGCATCCCCATGCGACGAAGAAGGAGACCTCATCCTCCTGCTGGGGCCAAGCAAACAGTGCCACCCAGAACGCTCAACATTCTCCAGTGGAATGCAGAAGGGGTGCATAAGAATAAACTTGGCCTGGCAGAAAGGATGCACCAAGAAAATATTGACATTGCATGTGTCCGAGAGACACATTTGACCGTAAACCATCGCTTTCAAGTGAGGGGTTACGAGACCATCAGGTTGGACCGTGAGGAAAGAAACAAAGGAGGGGTGTTTGTCTTGGTGCGGAATTCCATCGCCACACAAGAACTCAAGATCAACACCAGTCAACAGGCAGAGATCCAAGGGGTTGATATAGTCTTTAAAGAACACAACATCAGGATCTACAATGTCTATTGCCCTCAAGATCGTGATCTTTCCCTCACATACATGAACATCCCAGACAACAAGTGCGTGGTGGTGGGAGATTTCAACAGTCACTCAGAGAGATGGGGCTATGAGGAAACGGACAGGAGAGGCGAGGAAGTTGAGGACTGGGAGATTGACACACATCTTCATCTCATCAACCAAGAAGATGATGAACCCACCTTCTATTCTAGACGTTGGATGACCACATCAACACCACATCTAGCGTTCGTCACCAACGACCTGTTCGTCAGGACCACAAGAACAGTCCTCAACCAGCTTGGAGGAAGTGACCACAAGCCCATAAAACTCTCTATCAACCTCAGCTTGCAGGCTCCCCAAGCAAAGTGTTTTCCCCGCTGGAATTACAGAAAGGCGGACTGGACTCTCTTCGAGACCCTCACAGATACATACACAAAGCCAATCAACATCAGGCAGAAGGACTCAAACAAGATGGTTCAAGACTTCACAAAGGCCGTCTTGAAAGCTGCTGTAGAATCCATCCCAAGAGGAGCACGCAAAAACTACAAGCCCTACTGGACGGAGGAACTCCAGAATCTGGAAGATACTGTTACGGAAGCTAGGGACCGAGCAGAAAAGCAGCCATCACTGGAGAACAACATAGCGCTGAAGGAAGTAACTGCCAGATACAAGCTGTCCTGCGCACAAACTGCAAGAAAAGGCTGGCAAGAGAAAACTGAAAGCCTAAATCTCGACAAGGATGGCAGCAAGCTGTAGACACTGGCTAGAGCCCTCAGCAACGAAACGAGTCACACCACAATAACAATACAAGAGAATGGAAATTACCTCTCTGGAAAGAAAGCAGCAGACCACTTCATAGACGTCTGTGAAAACATCAGCAATCTGGAAGTCCCCCCTGAACATAGAGCTGCAGTGCACAGGGCCCAAGGTGAACTTCATGAGAAAGAGCCCCAAGAGGAAGTCATGACCACAGCTTTCACAGAGAAAGAACGGGAGGAAGCGTTGCAGAGCCTCAAAACTGAAGAAGTCACCTGGACCAGACGGAATCACAAATGAAATGATTCTGCATCTTGGGATGAAGAGCAAGGCAGTCCTTCTAACAATCTTCAACTCCAGCTGGAAGATAGGATCAGTACCACAGTGTTGGAGGGAAGCAGACATGATCCCCATTCACAAAAAATGGAAAGGACAAGTCGAAGGCTGACAGCTACAGACCCATCATCCTTACAAGCTGCTTTGGAAAGCTGATGGAGAGACTTGTCAACACTAGGCTTGTCTGGTACCTTGAGATCAGCTGCTGAGCCCTGAACAGGCAGGCTTCCGCCAAGACAGATCAACAGAAGACCAGATCACATTCATCACTCAAAGCATTGAGGACGCATTCCAAGAAAAGAACACGCTTGCTGTCTGGATTGACATGGCGAAGGCGTTCGACAAAGTCTGGAAGGACGGACCCGGGCTCAAACTACGGCGATGTGGTGAGTCTGGGAGGATGTACACCTGGATCAGCCAGTACCTACACAAACACCAAGCCCGAGTCAAGATTCAGGGCCAGAAGAGCAAGAAGAAGGTGCTGAGACAGGGAATACCACAAGGAGGAGTCCTTTCGCCAACGCTATTCCTCATCTTCATAGATGACATCGTCAGAGAACTGCCAAGAGGTCAGAGGAGCGATCTACGCAGATGACCTGGTACTCTGGTGCTCTGACGAATACACCACTACAGCACAGGTACGCCTCCAGACTGTGTTCAACAAGATCAGCAACTGGACCAAGGAATGGCTTGTCTCTGTCAACTCAAGCAAAACGACCTACACAGTCTTCAGCCTATCCAGCAAGAAGCAAGAGGCGAAGCTGACACTGAACAACCAAAGGCTTGCAGAGGAACCCACACCTACCTACCTGCGAGTGACCTTTGACCGCAGACTCACTTGGAAACAGCAGATCACCAGATGCTGTAGCAGGGCCAAGCTGAGACTGGCGATCATGAAGAAACTTGCAGGGACGGACTGGGGGTCTGATGAACGTGTCCTGAAGAGACTATACGAGGAGAGTCCGACCTGTAGTTGAGTACGGGACATCAGCATGGGCATCAGCTGCAAAATCTAACCTCGACCATCTCAACAAGATACAGAACCAAGCTCAGCGTGTCATAACTGGTGCCATGAGATCTACCCCAATCCTGAAGATGGAGGAGACCACTGGGCTGCAGTCATTGGAGGACAGAAAGATCCTCATCCAGGCAGCAAAATTCAAACGCCTTGAAAACAATCCAGTGAACAACAGAATGAGCAGACCCACCAAGAGCCGGCTGAAAAGAGGCAGCTTCATCCACCAGTCAAGACGCCTTGAAAGACAAACCCCAGTCTTGATAGAACACGAAGCAAAGCCTATCCCGGCAAATGTCACTCACCATCTTGGAAGAAGCAGATGTTCCCAACAGTCGTCACCAACATTCCCGGAGTGGAGAAGAGAGGAACACAGTCAGACACCCAAATGAAGGTCCTGGCCATGGAGTACATCTGCAACCAGGACCCCCAGAAAGACTGGACCCATGTCTTTACAGATGGCTCCACCACAGCAGCAACGAGGGATGGTGGAGCTGGAATCTTCCTCTGATACAAAGACGGATTTGAAGAAATTGCAATCCCAACAGGAAAATACTCCATCAACTTCCGAGCTGAGCGAGAAGCCCTCTGCGAGGCAGCCACAACAGTCTCGCAGAACTCCACAAGAACAACAGGGCAGGTGGTGGTGTTCTCAGACGCTCTCTCCGTGCTCCAAGCCCTCAAGAACTCTCGCTGCAAAGAACAGAACCATTTCACTTCAGCCCTTGTTGCCCTGAGTGCCAGAGTGGAGAAAGTGGTGATACAATGGGTACCAGCACACTGTGGCACCAGAGGCAACGACAAAGCGGACATTCTGGCAAAAGACGGTGCACAGAAGGAGCAGGCCAACAAACTGGTGTCATGCGATGAAATCAAGACAATCATCAAGGCACAGCGAGGAATAAAGTGGTGCCTCCAGCACCCCAAATATATCCCAGACGACAGATACCATTTGCTGGAACGACGGGAACAGGTCAAGATCTTCCGCCTGAGGACTGGACACAACCGCCTTCTCCACCACATGCACACACAATTTGGCATTGTACAGAGTGGAGAGTGCCCTTGTGGTGAGGGACCAATGACAACCGACCACATCCTTCAAGACTGTAGAGCGCATGCAGCATCCAGGAGGAAGTACTGGCCAGCACCGACAGCAGTGGAAGCCAAACTGTACGGCACCCTGGAGGAGCTGCGACGGACGGCAGCCTTCATCGAGGACACCGGGCTGCTCATCTAACGGGAGGCGAAACGGTATTTGCAAATGTGACTCATGAACCCTGGCGCAGTACACACGTCAATTTAGCGTAGGAAAGAGAATGCAGCTGGCTGTATTATGAAGGTGGCAAAATGAAGTGCATCAGACAGAAGTGCCTGGAAGATGAAAATGGTCCAGAACTCGTTGGACATAGTCTGGAAGGAAACGTTTTTATGCACAGTGTGTGTGTGTGTGTGTGTGTGTGTGTGTGTGTGTGTGTGTGTGTGCGTGTGTGTGTGTGTGTGCGCGCGCGCGCGAGCACGTGTGTGGCATGGGAAGATATGCAATGCGTCTATTTGACTGCATTGGGCTACGCTGTAGGTCAGGCGTCTGCTTAGTAGATGTTGTGCAGTGAATATATATATAGATTTGTCCGAACGCTGTAACACCTCCTTGAGTAACTGAACTAAACTGAGCTGTTTGGTACTTTCGAATTTATCTTTTTTTCAATTATTTCATTTAATTTGTTTGTTTTTTATGTTGGACACGTGCTGCTGCCAAGAAGCAAACCTCTGTACCGAAGTTTTGACAAAATAAAGTGTGTGTATTCGTGTTGGTGTATTCGTGGCTGTCTGCCTGCCGGACTGTCTCTCGTCTTGGGAACGAGATCATGACACAAACTAACCACGTCACTCACACCACTGTCCAACACCCGCCAACCCCTGTAAATCACCCCCCTTGCACCGCCTCTCTGGTGTCAAAATGGTATCAACTCGCTGACCAAATCTGTCGTTGCCATAGCAACTGCCAACCATGTTTCCCCGCCACTCATGAGGATGATTGACAGCCCAGGAGGTGTCTGAACCCCACTGATCTATTTTTAGAACAGTGGTCTGAACTTTGCTGATTGCCATGGCCAGGGGGTGGGTCTGTCCTAACGGTCACTGTCTGCAGAGAAGGTGTGAAACACAAAGTAATGATGCACTTCACACATTTCTGCAGGCTTCACTCGGCTCCAAACACCCAGAAGCATCATGAATGATGGTGTGAGATGGAAATACCGGCTCAGAAAACATTCAGTAGGTGTAGCAAGATGGCTTCTTCGCTGTCTTGCATTGTAATATCTTGTGTCTTGTGAGTGGTGCTGATGGTGATGGCCGACTACGATGATGATGACGACGACGACGTAGATGAAGACGATGATGATGAATATGATGATTTGAAGAAATAAAGGAGAGATGACATATAGATTTAAATCTTCATGGGCAGCCGAAACGGATGTAGCACATTTTCTTCTGTTCCGAATGAATCTCCCGTAACCCTACAGCTCCCCGCAAAATAAACGTAGAAGATAAGGAAAAGACATCCTTTACTTTGGTCAAATAATGGTCATATATTATGTTTTATTCAATTAGCGCTTGAGTGTTTGGTTGACTGCCTGTGAAGGACAATGCTGTAAGTTGGGTTTTTTTTTGCTTGGTTTTTTTTCCATTTTTGTGTTTAAATGCATGTGTTAAACGTTTTTTTGTTTTTGTTTTTTTGTTTTTTTTTTACTTTGTACACCGCAATTGAACATATTTTACATGGAAAGGCAATTTATTAATTAAATCATTATCATTATTATTACTCAGGTGAGGGATGGGGGACAGTGTGGTAGTGTGGGATTGGGGATGGGGTGAGGGTGGGTTGGGATGGATGTGGTAGGAGGCGGGGTAGTGGACGGTGGGGTGGTGTGGGGTGGGGGATGGGATGGATGTGGTAGGAGGCGGGGTAGGGACGGTGTGGTAGTGTTGTGTGGGGTGGTAGTGTGGGGGAGGTGAGGTGTGGAGCGGGGAGTTGCAACGAACATAAAAGACGTATGTAGCGGAACGTAAGAAGTGTATTGACAGCTATCCAGCGATTCAGTGTTCAATAACCATGCTTGCTTTGGACATATGAATAATTTCACAAAATTAATTCACGATTTTTCGTTGCCATAACCGTGCCTATAAAAATCACTGTGTGTGTGTGTGTGACTTGACTTGACTTGACTTGACTTGACTTCATTTATTGTCATAAAATCCCGAAGGATTAATAGACACAACAAAGAACAAAGGGAACAAAGAAATAAACGGTCATCTAATACGCATGCACTGAAATACATAGTTGGCAAGTGTTTTTTGACAGTCATCGCAGGTGAATAAATCACTTGGTTTTAGTATATTGTTTTGTATTTTTCTAGAGATCACATTTGATTGATGATCATACTGCTGTATAGTAGTGATTAGATGGCTTCGCAAATTATGAAATAAGATACACGAATCTAAGAAATGCAATTCATCTTCAACAACTTCACATATAGCACATAACCTCTCTTCTCTGGGAATGTTTGCATATCTTCCTCGTTCGATGTTTAAATAATGTGCGCTTATTCTGAGTTGACAAAGAGCTTGTTTGTGAGCAGGATCGATTTTATCAGTTAGATAATTCTCAATTTGATAATCGTTTCTTTTAATTTTGTTGTAGAAGTCTAATCTACTGTATTCAGTTTTTCTCTGTTTCCAGAATTGTACATATCTATTTCTTAGTTGTTGGCGTAATGTAAATTTAAGTCTGCTGTTACTAAATGTCGACTGATTATTCCAAACATGACCTAATCCTACACTGTGAAGAATATTCTTTACAAATTGTATCCATGGATTTTCAATTGTGTCTGGTTGGTTCATCATCGACATATAGACCTTTTTGATATGGCTATCATTATGTGCATCCAGAATATGAGTCCAGTGGTCAAGAACTCTGCATGCAATATGAATTCCAACTGGAAATCTGCCCAGTTCGGCTAGAGTTGGCAGATTCATTGTTTTAGAATGTACCCCTAGAAGCAGTTTGCAAAATTTTATATGCATTTGTTCATGTGAATGTTTCGAAGAAATACAATTTCTAAAGAAATCTGTCATTCCTGTATTGAATGAATTGGTAGTTTTTGTTTCAGCCCATGGGAACCAAATATCGGATCCATATGATAATATAGGTAAAACAAGTGAATCAAAAAGCTGCAGTACAATATCCAAACGAATATCTTGCTTTTTAACGATTCGTCGGAGGGAGTGTGCTGCTTTTAATGCCTGTTTGGCTAGATGCTCTTGGGCAAATGAGAACGTTCCAGTTTTGTGAAATAATATACCCAAGTACTTGTATTGATCAGTTGTCTGGATTATATCATTGCCTATTGTGAAAATAACAGGCACTTTGGGATCGGTGTGTGTGAAAACTATTACTTTAGTTTTATCTATGTTAATTTTTAGATCCCAGTTTTCACAATACAGATTGAATTTATCTAGTTTCCTTTGTAATCCTATCTTTGTCGTGGACAAAATTACTAGGTCATCAGCATATAGTAAACATGAAACACTATCACTTTTGTCAAGGTCTATGGATGGTGAGTCAGTAACGCCCAGACATTTCGGGAGATCATTGATAAATATATTAAATAAAGTGGGACTGAGTGTGTTCCCTTGTAGTACCCCCTTCAATATGGGTATTTCAGAAGAAAATCCCGTATCAGTTCTTGTGCAAACTGTGGCATTTTCATACATGCTTTGAATAACTCTAAAGCAATTTCCATTTATACCGATTTGATACATTTTTAGCATTAGAGCGTGATGCCAGACCCTGTCAAATGCTTTCTGAAAATCAACAAAACAGCAATACAGGCGATTCATTCTTTTTCTTAAAGTATCGTCAATTATCTTTTTAAGTATGAATATGTGGTCCGAGGTCTTGTGTGATTTTCGAAAGCCTGCTTGCTCTTTTGATAGTAAATTATTGTCTTCGAGGTAGTTTGTTATTCGATTGTTTAATATTTGACAAAAAAGATTACTGAGTGAGTTGTTTAGAGTTATTCCTCGATAATTGGTTGGGTTTAATTGGTCTCCCGATTTGTAAATTGGTATGCTAATTCCTTTTTTTCCACATATCTGGGAACGTGCCTGAGTTAAGGACAGACTGAAATAACAGTTTTAGTATTTCTGTTGTTTCCGGTAGGCTAGCCTTTATGATTTCGTTTGTAATCCCGTCTTTTCCAGGCGTTTTTTTGTTGTGTAAGTTTCTGGATGCGTTGATTATCTCTTTTGTGGAAATTGGAAAATCAAGATACGAAGGTGTTATATTCGAGTTTATGTTTCTTAGTTCTGTATTTATTTTTGCTTTTGTGCTTTGGTCAACTTTACTTTGTGTCCCAATGATGTCCTCCAGATGTGTCATCCATTTTGTGTTACTCATCGGTTTGTAACTATTACCTATGGGAGTTTCTGCATCGTTGAGAGATTTTAGAGTCTTCCATACACTGTTTGGATCTTTTAAGATAGCTTCGTTCAGGTTTTGAACTAACCTGTTTTTATACATTTTTTTCTTCTGTTTTACACATTTGTTGTATGATTTTAACATGTAAAAATACTTATCGCGTATCGTTCTGTTCTGTGGGTTTCTGTTTAGTGCATTTCTTAAAGATTTCAGTTTCGTCTTTGGATGTAACAAGCCTGATCAAACCATTTCTTAGACTGCTTTGTGTTACGTTTTTTACGGAATTCTTTATGATGAACAGCTAACTTAGATGCTTCTGTCAACGCATCTGTGAACTTTTCAACTATAGTATTTACCCTTTTATTTGTGAATGAAATGTTTAAATCACTTTTGATTTCTTGTAACAATTTGTTGATTTGTCCTGTCTTTAGTGCATGACCAAGAGCGCTGGCAGAATTTTCATTCCAGAAAAATTTAGTATAACTTCCATTTTGGTTGTTGCATTCCTTATTACTGTGAGTGTAAGGCGATTTTTTTCTTTTCTGTTTCCTTACTGACAAGTACATTGACAATCGTAGCGGACAATGATCGGAAAACGGACTGATACCTTCTACATTCATTTCAGATATGTCTTTTGTGAGTCGTTCTGAACATATGAAATAGTCTACAACGCTGCTACCTTGTTGTATGTGGCATGTATATTTTCCTTCTAAATCACCCAGGGTCCTTCCGTTTCGAATAAGCAGATCATTGCTTATGCAGATATCGATTAGTTTGCGACCAAGTTTGTGAACAGTTTGGTCCATCGAGCATCTGTCGTTTACTCTATCAGTATAACCAGGGCAAGACGACAGGTAGGTATTATCACCGCTGTCTGTGTTAATATAATCAGTAACCATTCCTGTCCTTGCATTGAAATCGCCACATAAGATAATATTGCCTTTTGTAGAAAAATGTTCTACGTCGCTTTCCAACCTATCCCATATCTGGGGTGAATGTAGTTTACCAAAAGAAGATGATACTGGTGGTATATAGCAACAGCCGATATACGTGTCGTTTTCCTTTTCAGCAGCGTTTGGTATATGGATCCATACAAGATCGCAGTTGCTTTGCGGTAAAAATTGTATGTGCTCTCTTAGATCATCTCTAACAAAGACAGATATTCCTCCTGAAGACTTACAAGCCCTTTTATGTTTTTCTCGATAATAATGGATTCCTGGAGCAAAATTTGGAATAAATATTTCCTTTGTGCTTTCATAATTTAAGTGAGTTTCTTCCAAGAATACAATATCATATGATTGTAATTTGTTGATGAATTGGTAGTCTTTCAGTTTATTCACGCGAATACCATCTATTGTTTCTATGAAACCTTTGATATTCCATGAAAGAATGTTGATACGACTTTTACCTATGTCTACAGGTTATGTTAAATGCTCTATTGCCCGGTGGATCTACTTATATGTCCGCATACATTCTATTGATCATAGTACGTATTGTATAGTCTGTCATAACAAGACCATCCGGAGCGGGCTGAACGTCGTGAATATGGATGGTAGCAGTATTCATCGTCGTTCTCACGTGAGGAGCGTCGTGTGCCGGGGAGGTAGCCATGTTCACCGTCGCCCTCCTCGAACGCTGAGTACCGTCTTCCTGTGAGGTGGTGGAAGTTATCGTTGTCCTCATGGCATGAGGGGTAGTGGCGTCGGTTGTATCTGTCAGACCAACCTCTCCTTGGCCTGTTCCGTGGATACTGATATTCTGTCTGTCTGTCGAAGTGAGGAAATGTGCTGAGTTCAGGTGTATGGTTGAAGTGTCTCTCTGCTCGACGGTGTCTGTTGTCGCTCCGGTTATTTCTCTTACGGATGTCGGTATAGCTGTTGTAGTTTCTGCTGCCATATGTGTCCTTGTGCATATAAGTGTGTGTGTGTGTGTGTATGTGTGTGTGTGTGTGTGTGTGTGTGTGTGTGTGTGTGTGTGCGCGCGCGCGCGCGCGTTTGTGTAACACCCCTATCTCATCTAAAACCAGCTTGGAAAGTAGGTAAAATTCCTTTCTTCTCCAGAGAGTGTTCTAATGTAGCTTTTAAGATTCTCTCGAAAACCTTCCCAAGATGGGGTGTTAACGAAACAGGTCGGTAACTGGAAGGGCTAGATTTAGTTTTTCCTTGTTTGTGAATAGGTACTATGGTTGCTTTCTTCCAATCAGTTGGAGGGATACCAGAATTCCAGCAAATCTGAAAAAAATCTAACACTCTTTTTAAAAAGATATTTGGAAAATGTCTGATCATGCTGTACGATATTGGATCTGAGCCTGTCGCAACTTTTCTTGACTTCACAGCATTGAGAGCACGGTATAGACCCCCCAGTGTTAAGTCTGCATTAATGTAAGATGCATTGCTATCAGTCTTATCCATTTCATAGGGGCAGTTCATATCTTCAAACTGTTTACTTCTCTTTTGCTGATAGGACGGTAAGTATTCTGTCTGACTCATTTTTGCGAATGTATCAGCAAATAACTCGGCTTTCTCTTCCCTAGTTTTATACACTATATCATTTTCATACAAAGGAGGATCAGGGAGATTATAAACACCACTTGTTTGCTTTATTTCTCTCCACACTGAAGAGGCAGTCGGGTCGCTAGTACAATCGTTAATCAGATTTGTGTAGTACATCTTTTTGGCAGCAGCCACTGTTCTGTTACTAAAACTATTAGCCTGTTTATACTTGTTGTGCAGTTCTGATACTCTTTCTTTGGATTCTATTTTTCGAGACCTGTGCCAGTTTTTGAAAGCTTCTGTTTTCTTATTGACTGCTATTTCACATGAGCTGTTCCACCAAGGATAACCAGACCGTTTTGGATTGGTTATATAGGCCTACTTGAATTTTGGAATTGAACCGTCAGCAGCCTTCAGAATAACATTCCTTTGAGACCCATAACAAATTTCTAAATCTTCTTGTGATGCAACACCAGTGCTGAAATTTAGATCAGCAGACTCATAAGCCAGCATATTACTAAAAAGATCCCAGTTTGCTTTCTTTTCATTATACTTCAACCCCACATTATCTTTAATTATGATCTCGTGTTTCACAGACAATACCATTTCAACTGGAAGGTGGTCACTCCCCAGTGGTGTTTTGAGAAATTCCCATTCACAGTATGGATTAATATCAGTCGACACCAAAGAGATGTCTGTTGAAGATTTTGTTGTTGTTGTTGTTGTTGTTGATCTGTCCGATCAGCGATTCTTGTTATTGAACCATCATTTAATATAGTTAATTAAGTTAGAATTAACTATGGTGTTCGCAAGATATTCATTGTTGTTTGTGAATTCGCAATTTTTTTTCCTACCACAAGGCATGGTGCGCATTAAAATCCCCTAGAATTATCCAGCTATGGGATACATCTAAATCCATTAACTAGTCAGCTTCACCTCTTGAAACTCCATCACGGTAATAACAGTTAACTACAATGAACGTTTTATCTAAAACAGAAAACTATATACTTGAAGAATATAAACGTTTGTCTATACTATGACATGGTGGTTTTCTAGCTTTATATATGATTGCTACACCTGTGGGAAGTGCTGCCCATCCAGAATCGGCCTCTTCTCCCATATGAGGACACACACCGACAGATAAGCCTGCCTGCCTACTCATCCGTCGGACCGACGGGAGACTCCATCATATGACTGAATCTGAAATATAGGTTGCAACTTTAACTTCTTCTTTTTTTTGCGCTCTGTCTCATCAATAACTGGAGTGTAGAAGTAACCCTCTAACTTAGGGAGACTGCTTTTGTAACAATCGAGGGACTGGAGGGCAGTTATATGAAAGTTGTGATCTTGCAGAAAAGGGATCAGATAGTCAAAATTACGTTTACTTCTACAGTTCCATTGCAAAAAGCGAAATAGGCCTGCGCCACACCCATCATCATTACATCCTGCTGTCTGCATAAGTGAATAAATACGTAGAATAAAGAGTATCTGTCTAATGTACTTCAAGAGAAGAAAAGACGAAGACCCATTTACCTTGCATACATTCATTTGGAATTCACTCGGCAATTTGATAGTATTGATTTCAGTTCAGAGATTGAGGACGTCATGACGTCATGACGTCCGTTATGTTTTTTCATAATGCTGACAAACTGAGAAGTAAGGTTTTCCAAAAACGTGATTATACTTCCAAGTACAAAATCAGAAGGATCGGAAATTGCAGACACTGGAGAGATTGATTCTTTTCTCTGATTGGGGTTGGTCTTCACATATGTTGGTTGATGTTTATTGACAGGGGTTTTGCAGGATGGTGTTGATTGTTCTGAACAGCTTGATGTTTGGTCAGATGCAGACTGCTGTGAGTTGATATATTTCCGTTGTGGTGTTGACTGTTCTGAACAGCTAGATGATTTGCCAGATATATTATATTCTTGTGTGTTGTCTGGTCTATTTTCCAGATTAACCCTGTATTTGTCTGTATTGTCTGTCTCCAACGAATGTTTGGATCCGTGCAGTAATTTTCCATACACGTTCTTGGAAATTACAGTAGGTGTGATATTCCTGACTGGAGATTTAGTGATGCCATTTCCTAGTGCTAATCCATTTGACTTTGGATTAGTAGTGGTAGATTTTATTGTTTCCTCACCCGCTGGATACCGGCTGTCTACGTCTTGGTTCAATGACTGTGCTCGAGCTAGAGCGATGGCTTCAACATACGGCATATGACTGAATGATTTTATTTTACCGGCAAGTACTCTGATTTTATACTCGGGACAGCCAAGAAAACAAGCTGCACGATTCCCTTGACAATTCACACATTTTCTGGAATGCTCACAGATGTGAGCATCATGGCCAGGGAGACGACATCTTCCGCATACTTGTTTGGCTCGGCACGCATTTTTGGTGTGTCCCAAACGGTTGCAGCGGGTGCATCGAAATACCTGTGGGACGTAGGATTTCACCTCGAATGACTGATACCCTAATTAAATTTGCTTCGGAAGACTGAGTGTCAAAAAGGTCATTTTAACGGTGCGTGATTCGCTACCACCCCCCCCCCCCCCCCTTTTTTTTTTTTTTTTTTAATAGTCTTTTCATAGATTTAACATTTGTGAATTCTCTCTGTAGTTCTAAGAGATTGGTTTCCAGGGAATGGGTTTTATCACCCCTTCAGTAAAAACCTCCGGTACTGAACATTTGATAGTTATGCCAGCCAAACTTTCACATTTCAGAAGTGATTTTTGCTGATCAGCAGAAGCCACTTTCCCGATGACAGCTGTTTTTGACCAAGGATGGGACCAACAGTATAGTGTTGTTCCATTTTTTTTTTTTTTTTTTTTTTTTTTACTGAGGATTCCAATACCACTCAATGTGGCCGAACCTTTTTTTGTGTCCTCCAAAAGGACTGGAAATTGAAACGAAACAGAAGTTTCATTTGACACTGTAGGCCAGGATGACGACGTGGTCTCCCTGTCACAGGACATATCCTCTGATTTGGACGAAAAATGCTGTCCATCTAACTTCTCATGTTAAGAAGGCACTCGCAAAGCGTCACTCCACGGTCGCAACTTTCTTTGACATTCATAGAGCCTATGACTCTGTGTGGCACTATAAATTGATTCATAAAGCAAATACAGTGGGTTGGGAGGTCGTTTTCTTAGATTTCTTAGTCATTCTTATCCCAGAGGACATTTCAGGTGAGATTAGGTAGTATATTATCCAGATCAAGGTCCATCAATATGGGTGTTACCCAGGGAAGTGTGATTTCTCCCACTCTGTTTTCACTAATGCTTTATGATATGAAAAATATCAACACAAATGGTGCCACATTAGTAGCTTACGCAGATGACATAGCTCTCTGGAAGAATTTAAACTGTAATATTACAAAAATACAACAAAACGAAATAAAACTATTACGCATTTTCAAGATGCCATCGACAACATTGTGGAATATATGAAAGAAAGTGGTTTTCTCCTGTCTGCTGAAAAGACTGTTTTCGTCATATTTACTGAAACGTTTATTGAATTTGAAGGCAGGGATGCTATTAAAATAAAGGTAAATGACACTATCATATATCCGAATAAACAGGTGAAAATTCTCGGTGTTATCTTCCATTGTAAACTTTTTTTGACCAAACATATAAACTACCTTATTGAGAAGGCGAGGAAGAAAATAGCTCTATTACGTGTGCTTTCTGGAATCCCTGATATAAATTGTGGCACTAATTTTATCAGTGCTGCAATGGGACTAGTCCGCTCAATTATATCATATCAGGAAGTCTATTTCACTGCTTCAAACTCTGATCTTCATAAACTGACAAGTATTGATTCCTTAGCTTTTAAGATTGCACTTGGGTTATCGCAATGGGCTTCAATCGACAAAACATACAAAGCAGCTGGTGTTTTACCATTACCTGAACACAGGAAATTAAGTGCTTGTAACTACATGGTAGGGGCTAGAGCTATCCCAAATTCGGATGTCTCTGAACTTGATGAAGAAACATACATCTGTAGAGAAATTCGTAACAAAGCTGTATACACGTCCTTGTTCGATTTTACTAAGTCAGTTTCTGAGAGTTGCAGTCTGTCTCTTTCCCAGATTGCATTGTTTTCATCCGCCTTGACTGACTGAGCAAGCAAATATTATTTTTACATATGGACAATTAAAAAAGAGTGACAGTCCACTCATTATTGCCTCTCGGGCCAAAGAACTGATTAATACACATTTCAAATATTACCTCCGCGTTTTCACAGATGGATCAATCAGTAGTAACTCTGAAGTTGGGGCCGCTTTTGTAATCCCCGATCTTAACATTAAAAAGAGATTCCACTCAACTAAAGGTTGTTTCATTTTTACTGCTGAATTGTTTGCAATTCTGATGGCTTTCACCTTTTTTTTTTCTTCTTTTTTTTTAATAGAAATATGCCTCCAAAAATACTTATACTATCTGATTCAAAATCAGCATTGATGGCTTTAAATAATCAATCTTCATCTGAACGAGCAGATATTATGTACGAAATTTTGTATTTAATCCACCACTTAATTATGCGAGGGGTCCGACATTTCACTCTTGTGGGTTCCTGGACATTCTAATCTTCGTGGCAACGAAATGGCCGATTTTTGTGCCGAGGAAGCGGCATCGAACAATTCAGTTTCAATCAAATACAATATTCGTATTTCTGTTTCTGAAGCCTGTACTATTCTTTCAACATGTCTGGAGTTTCAGACAGAAACAGTTCTTAGAAAAACTCAAATAAGAAGCTCTGGTGGGATGTCTCTCTTTCAGCAAGGAAAGGCACTACCCCCCCGCCCCCCAACCCCCCACAACAAAGAGCCAGTTGGGCTCCAAATTAAACTTTGAACTATTTCAAACACATGTTGATTATCATATAAGACATTTCTAATGGAAGCAGATGGATCTGCAGATTTTGTAAATGACATAAGTAAATATGTTTTTAACTGTTCACATTTATAGACGATATGCACGGGGGTAATTTCATTGCCGCAAATGCAAGTCACATTAGAAGTATATTTTGCTTTCATGGCATCTAGTCGTTGTCTGTATACCAGGCTGGTGATCCTTCTGCTACTGTGTTGTCCTTTTGTTTTAAAAGAAAACATGCGATCAATTTTTCCCGAGCTATTGTCATTATTTTCTCTATCATGATCAAACTCCTGTTTTACTTTATTGACATGGTTCCAGCAACTTTTCTCCAGCAGAGAATAACCTTCTTGTAATGAATATGGAATACGAATTTCTATGGCATTGTAAATGTTCATTGCGCCTTTTTTCGTACAACGATCCACCCGGTCATTTCCCATGATGCATTTGTGAGAAGGGCTGCAACAAGAATTAATCTTTTTTACCACGGATGGTCAAAACATGAATTATATGACAAATTTCTCTTACGAGTTATCTTGTCTTCAAATTAAAAGATTTTAATGCTTGTAATACAGATTTAGAATCGATACAAAATAACACTTGAAATATGGTAATGGGAAGATCTAGTAAGTGATTTAATCCCATTAATATAGCCATAAGTTCTGCTGTGAATATTGAAAAATCTTTACTGATATGATAGTACTTCTCTACTTTTAATGACGGAATTATAAATGCTGCCCCTGCCTGATTGTAATCAAGTACTGAACCATCTGTATGTACTTTAAGGTGATTTGGGTAATTTTCTTGAATGTGAGATTTAACAAAAGCAGGGAGAGCAGGGCCTTCAGCTTTCTTTAAATCCAGGTAATTAATGTCAAATGTTGCGTTGTTCATCTCCCATTTAGGCATTGTCGTATATGATAACCGAGGGGCTGTTTGATTAGGTTCACTCCTGATGTTTTAAATATGCCAGAGGTATAAGTACCTATAGTCGTGAGGGAAAATGAAGGTTTGATTTTAATCCTTTCACCGCCAGTCAATTTAGAGTGCAAAATTCCCTTGTGTTATAAACACAGAAAACATGGTGTCTAAGAATAGCCGGGGATTCCCCCTGTGATGTGTAGAAGATATGGCCTATCCTACCACCGAAAATAAAGGGCAGTAGATTAATGGATACCAGACCCATGATCTGGTCACCCTTCAGTGACATGGGTCCTCTACCTAGCTGCTGCATAAATGCGAGTTTGGCAGTTAAAGGGTTAAACTGATCTCGGCAATATTTGAATTTGAACTGTAGTACTTCTCAAGATATATTTAGCTGATGCAAGTTTCATCTGTTCTTCAAAGGGTAATACTTCAATTTCTGTGTATGTTTTTAAGGTTGAAGCATGAACTAAAGCACCAATAGCAAGCTTATATGCTTTACTATCCACACTTCGTAAGTTCTTTAACATGTATTTTCGTGCATAAAAGAATACCTCTTGTGCATAGGTTAGCTTCGAGCGAACTAGCGATGTTGCTAGGTGGATAAGTACAGAGGTATCCTGACCCAGTTTTGCCTGCTAACACTGCTTGTCAAGAGGTATTCCAAGTGTATATTCCATGTCAGTTTTGATGTGAGATATACGCCAAGGAATTTTACTGCTTGTTTGCATTCTATCACTGACCCATCTATATAAAAAGTGGGTAACGTGTATGGATTATAACCAGGGTTAAACAGAACCATGCATGACTTTTCTGGCTGCAGAGACAATCCATTTTCTGACATATAGTTAGTCAGCTTATTTAGTTCTTCTTGATACAGCCTCTTTGCATAATTTACCGATCTGATAGGGTTTTTTTTTTCATTGTTAGTTTCACCCATATCCATATATAGTCTGCACATTGTACCTTTTCAACATTATTTGATAAAGACTCTGGAAGATCGTGAGTTAAGATGTTGAAAAGTATCGGTGCGATCACCGATCCTTGTGGGATTCCCATGTCAAGTGATCTGGAGTTAGAGTAAGTATTTTTTACCTTTGTTTTGATTACTCTATTGCTTAAAAAAAGCTTTTAAATAATTAAACATGTAACCTGATAAACCAATTGATTTGATTTTATAGAGTAATCTTGAATGCCATTCTTGGTCATATGCTTTTTTATGTCAAAGAAGGTGGCTAGCACATTTTTTCTACGAACAAATTGATGTTTTATCTGGTTAGTGATTTTAACTAGGTGGTCAACTGCTGTTCTCCCTTTTCTAAAACCTGCTTGGTTAATTGGAATTACTTTTTTTTCCACAGTAGTGAAGAAGCCTGTTTAACACAATTATTTCCATTAACTTTCCAACATGTGAAGTCAGAGCAATTGGTCTGTAAACGTTTTTATCAGTTTTTGGCTTGCCTTGTTTGGGGATAGGAACCACTATGGACTGTTTCCATAAAGTAGGCAATGTACCGTTTGACCAACAATATTGAATATGATTATGTAGAAATCTGAGGAACTGATGCTTTAACATTTCATATGAAATGGCGTCTAGTCCCACTGACGATTTTTTGGTTCCAAGAGAAGATATAGCTTCTTTCATTTCTAGAAAAGCGATTGAGGCATTTGTATAATGATTATAGGTTATTTGTGGATCATCATATGTTTCGTTTTCTGCTTCCTTTTCCCTAAGAATTATTTCTTTCTCCGGCAAACCCTCTGTTTTTGTCTTCTTCATTTCTGTGTGCTTTTCTTCGTCAGATTTGTCTTTATAATACACTCTAAATGAAAAGTTTTTAGCTTTTTTTAGCTTCTATACATTGCGCGTTCCACCACACATTGCCCGAATGTATGTTTGATTTTACTGCACTACATTTAGGAATAGACGCATCAGCAGCAGACAAAACTGCTTCCATGAATTTTGCGTATGAGTTGTCAACATTTTCACTGATATCAGTGATAAAAAGTATGGTTTCAAATCTGGTCCAGTCAGCTTTTCTATGATTGTATTTTGGAATTTTATCTTTTTTCAAAGTCACATAACACTGAGTTACCTTTAAAAGTGATTACAATCGGTAAGTGATCACTACCAAGCGTGTCTTTTATAGTATCCCACTCACATTCTGGGGCAATGATAGGGGAAATCAGTGAAAGGTCTATAGCCGTTGCTCTATGTAGCGATATATCAGGGATTCTGGTTACACTACCATCATTTAGAAGATGTAAAGATGAGTCCACAACATTTTCAACAAAACGATTATTAATGGCCATTTTGCAGTCGTTGCCCCAGAATGAAGAATGGGCATTAAAATCACCGGCTATCAACCATTTTTCATTCTGGTCCTGAAGGGTTCGTAACCATTCTGTGTTTTGATTGTCAGGACCTTTGGGTAGGTATACCGAAGCTATGTTCTAAATTATTTTCTCGTCAAACTTAACCCTGACTGCACATGCATTTATGTTATCCATGTTGTCAGGCACAGGAGATTGGATCTCATGAAACATCAAATGTTCTTTTACAGAAATAGCTGTGTTGATCTTTCATTTATCATCCTCTGACTGAAATATGGGTAGATGGTAAAATTGTGTAGTTAGGGATTTTTGTTTTGTTTACATTTAATGACTGCAAAACTAACACATAATAATCATTTTCCGAAAGATGCTGCATAAGATGTGTGTGTGTGTGTGTGTGTGTGTGTGTGTGTGTGTGTGTGTGTGTGTGTGTAAACTTTGCAAGCAGTTTCCAGTCAATTTCAGACCGAAGCAAACATGCAGAAAAATCCCTGATTGGCTGTTCATGGACATGGAATAGATTATTCAATTCGAGAAAAATGTTTTTAAGATTTTTTTTTTAATTTTAAGCGCAAATTTAAGAATTTATAATCTTAACTATATATCCCTTGTTTCATCCATCATAAATACAAATGTCATTTCATATAACAATGCCAAACCTTCCCAAATAACACCTCAGTAATTACCAAATCGTGTTTCGTTTTATTTGTTTGTTGTTGTTACTGATGTTGATTCCATCCCTACTATAATTTGTATGGTTTATTCAGGAATCACGCGTAAGTTAAGGAAGTTAAGGAAGTTTTTGCCTCTTTTGTCATTCTTCCCAATCACGAGAGATGGCTTTGAAGCTATAGTTTTTTGTGATTATAAGAGTCATTCATAACTGGCAGCTTGTCCCCTCCCAGTTAAGGACGGTACGTGAGAAACACGTGTGAAGAGGCGTCAGTAAGCAGATATGATGCACTCTGTGTGGTGCAGACTGATCCCCAGGAAACGGGTTAATAGACATGCGCTCTAATCCCAGTGTTGTGCAGGGCTATCCCCACATATGATGAGATGTGTGGGTTGACATATGTGGTGCTGGTTCACCGCTGTCCCTGAGTCATGCACAATTCGTACGCGTGCAATAGTGTGTGTGTGTGTGTGTGTGTGTGTGCGCGTGCGCGCGCGTGTGTGTGTGTGCGTGCGTGCGTGCGTGCATGCGTGTGTTTGTGTGTGTGCGCGCGCGTGTGTGTATGTCTGTGTGTGTGAGAGAGAGAGGATTATGGTTGCTCATAATCCTGAATCCGTATCTTGACTTTGTCGGTTTAACGGCCTCAAACAAAAGGAAAGAATGCATCACAATAAACATCAAGAATTATTCTGGGGTAGGTAGGCCTAATTTGTGAACAGCGTATTATTGCGAACGATTCGTTTACCGCCCCACTTGGAAGCGTTCTCGTCACACACATTTCACAATTTAACGTCTGCTTCCACCTTTTTCTGATACCTTAATGAATATGCTTTTCCAAGAACCAGTCAAACACCGGCTATATCCGCGTCCTTTCTTCTCTTCGCGCATCACTGCCTACCAAGTTCAAAAACGAGCTCTCAAAACCCTGCAATCAAGGGACGCGATTGGTAGGACTTTTGACGCAGTTTAGAATTGCTAAGTTGACTGGATAGGTTGAATGAATTACCATTGCTCTGAGAATTTAACAAAGCGTGTTGGTGATTGATCAGAACGCCAGTTTTGACAGGAATCTCCAAAAGTGTCGTTTGCAATAAGACCATAATATATTTTGACTTGAGTCTATTTACGATGTTGCAAAGTTACTGAGCGCTCTCAAAAGGGTGTTTGTGTATGGTGTGGGGTGTCTGTGTTTAAAATTAATGTGTGTGCATGTGTGATCAAAACCAACAATGCAACAGTCTGGTGCGATGTTCAACAATATGTTATGTCTAATGAGTTCAAGACCTGTTTCTTTTTTAATTGTCCACATGTACCCAAACCCATCGTTCGCAAATAAGACTTGATCGTTTGCATTAACCGTCAGGCTTCCCTACAATTTCAACCGTAGAAAAAAAGAGTTAAAACTAAAACGGAGAAGACGAACTGGTGCAACCAATCGGGAAAACCCTTCAAAAACAGAAAAGCTACATTGGACGATCGTACAACCTGTTGCCTGTACAATACACATGTTGAAGTGATCGCTTCGAATGGGTCATTTCCAATTTGGTCTACCTTCCCTGATTTGGTCCCGTTTTCACGCTTCCTTCGCGAGGGTATGGCATAGTTAAGCATCTTTTTTTCTCACATTTATGTAGAAAGTTATTTCATTTCGATATTATTCCCAACATCCGTCGGGAAATATTAGGGTCAAATCTTGGTATGTATTTCTGTTACAGTTTTTCACATTAGGGGTGCCCCCAAAGCTTTCTCGCAATTGGGAGGAAGCGTGGAAGTGGACCGACCATGCTTCTTCGGAATGTGGTGTGGCGTCTAGTTTTTCATTTTGGGATTTTTTTTTTTTTTTTTTTTTTAAACCCATTTAACCCAGTGTAGATTGCTATCCATTATTTATTGCCAGATCTGGTATATCCCACTTATAGGTTTTAAGAAAAATGTTATGCAATCATTTATCAAGAAATCTACATCTTATCTTCAGTGAGAATTCATGTTGCTTTTTTGGTGAGATATTCTAAAAGAATGGTCCCTGCCCAATGATGAAGAGTTGCTCTGTGCTGAAAGGTGCGCATATCAAATAGGAAGTTTGTTGAGCTCCTCACTGTCAGTAACTGTCTGTCGTTATGCTGTCATTCTGATGTTTGCTATGGTGAATTGAATGGTTAACACAACACTGAATGAGGACGTTTCATGCTTATCATAATCGCCCACTCTCAATCTCTGTCACTCAGGCGCGCGCGTGCGTGCCCTCCTCCGCCCCCTCCCCCAACACACACGCGCGCGCACGCACATACACACACAAACACACGCATGCACGCACGCACGCACATATATATTTTCAAGTAGTTCGTAAGGTTAGAAGATAATTCATCTCTCTTTTTTTCTTCTTTTTTTTTTACACTTTTTTCTCTCTGCCAAAGCCGAAGGCATTAAAATTGCTTTTAGTTTCGATTATCCCCGTCACCCAAAGGGAAGTCTTCACACTTAAGACACCTAGACTGGGAGGCTTAAATCGTAAATGAAAAGCAATTTCTCATGTCTGACATTACCCTACTGAAATCCGTGCAGCTCTTCGAAAGGAGAGTGCGTCGCTGCATTGAGAGCGCCACCCATATTTGACTCACTTGTGTAAACAAAGTGAGTCTGTGTTTTAACCCGGTGTTCGGTTGTGTGTGTGTGTGTGTGTGTGTGTGTGTGTGTGTCCGCGGTAAACTTTAACATTGCCATTTTCTCTGCAAATACTTTGTCAGATGACACCAAATTTGGCTTAAAAATAGGAAAAAATCAGTTCTTTCCAGTCATCTTGTTTAAAACAATATTGCACCTCTGGGATGGGAACAAAAAATAAAAGAAGAAGCCTGATTATATGCAAACTGAATTTACTGTTCTATTTATATTTTTTTTATTCTCTAAACTTGGCACTTTGATCTGATATTCTGACACAACACCAAGAGCAGTCATTTTTATCAGTTTTTGTTCAAACAGGAACTTCTTTTGCTAAGCATGGAAGTTTTATTTATTTTGCAAACGTTTTGGTGCAGATAGTAAAAAATAGAAATTACTCTGTAATTAATGCTAGGGGACTTAATTTGCTTTAAACTGATCTTTCTCATCTTAAACATTACATTTTGAAATTATACTCAATACATAAAAAGCTTGTGTGTTTTACTCTCAGTGTACAGGGCTTTCACCATGTTCATTCGCCCAAGTGTTCTTTTTCGGAAAATACTAAAATCAATACGACGAGTGGACTTTACAGATCTGTTGGCTGAGCCCTGAAGGTTATGGGCAAAAATCAATTGCGTACACATATTTATACACATTCAAAGCGCGTGCTCATATTCTTCGTGAACGCGAACGACGCCATTTTGTTTCAAGTTGTTGACCTGCCCGTTCAATCCTATATTCAATCGACAATACACGATAACATGTGATGGAAAGTTGGAGAAGGAGACCATTAAATATTTATTCAGAGAAAGATTTGTGAACGCCTCATCACTTACTGGATTATGCCCCAAACTGCCATAAAAATATCCACAGAATCTGTCGGAATTCACAGTTAAAAATTGTAAACCATGCGAGTTAATACCCTTGAACTGATCACGATGAAACGGAAAAATTTCCAGTCTTGACTTTTCTCAAAATGAAGTCCTTTTCACTTCTTACGACGTTTAGAAGTACTTGTACTTGGCTCTACATGTTATTAGTTTAACAAAATACTAAATTTTCATATCAACTTTAAAACTATAAAACTAGAATGAACATAAAAGAGAAATTGAATCGACCGTGTCAACCGGGTGTAACTAAACTTGTACATCTATCTAGCTCCAGAGAAAACGGCTAAATGTTGCAGTGTGACTGCGGCGATAGCCACGTCTCCTTTACCGCGGACTTAAAAGGAATTTTTAATTGCCCTTAAAGATTTTTTGAATGCCCAAGATAGACCAGAATGATATGATTTAAACAGCGTTCTTACTGTGAATACCGCAATCGATTTATCACCCTTTAGAAAAGCATGTTTAAATATAATATTTTTGAACGTCAGCTAAGAAGCCCCGATAGTGTAATGGGTAAGACAGTTTCTTCTCACCCGAACACGCGGGGTTCGAATCTGATATTAGGATTTTTTTTCTTTTTCTTTTAACCCGAAGCTTTACAATAAAAAATACAGAACACATTTTAACGATTAGATTCTCTCTCTCTCTCTCTCTCTCTCTCTCTCTCTCTCTCTCTTTTTATTATTTTTTTTTAAAGTATATCACAAGTGAGTCTTGAAGGCCTTGCCTCTCTAGTTTTGTATCGTTTCTTGCCTGCAGTTTTTTTTATTTTTGTTTTTTGTTTTTCTTATAGAAGTGGATTTTTCGACAGAATTTTGCCAGGGACAACCCTTTTGTTGCCGTGGGTTCTTTTATGTGCGCTAAGTGCATGCTGCACACGGGACATCGGTTTATCATCTCATCCGAATGACTAGCGTCCAGACAACCGCTCAAGGTCTAGTGGAGGGGGAGAAAATACTGGCGACTGTGCCGGGATTGGAAACCAGTGCGCTCAGATTCTCTCGCTACCTCCAGGCCATCATTCCACATGATATTAATATGTGTACATATTGTGCATTATATGTATATATGTATGTACACACACACACACACACACACAAATATATATATATATATATATATGTGTGTGTGTATGTGTGTGTGTGTGTGTGTGGCTCTAACGACGGAAAGGTGTCCAATGGGGCGGAAGGTTTAATTCAGGAAAAACCTGTTCAGACTCCATGGGTGTGTTCCCAACCCATCTGAGAGAAGTATATGGTTTATGGTTTTGAAAGTTCAAACAGATCAAGATGGAAATGCAATCGGATTTGAAAAACTTGAATCCGCGATTTTTCTCAAATCATTTCAGCTTATCATTTCCCCCCAAAGTTTGTCAAGTTTTTCAAGAGAGAAAAAATTATTTCCCGACAATGTTTCCTCTGCTGTTCACGCGCTCAGGAGGAAATAACTTAAGCGAAGGGCGGAGCAGTGGAGGAAAATAGGTTCTCTGTCATGTAGAAAACGACCGGGGCGCACTACTTCACGATGCCCCGAGCGGTGGGAGAGGAGACAGCAGCATCGGCTGGAAAGCCCTTCAGTGACCCTTCAGCATGGTGTGCAGCCCCTGTGTGATAGAGAGCCGTTTGATGTGCCTGCTTCGGCTCCACATTCATCCCTGGATCAGACTGGTCCCAGACAATGGTCATCATCCCAATTTCAGCAAAGGTCAATGTCAAAATGGTCTACCATTTTCGCTGTAAACGACTGTTCCGCATCAAGTCCTTTTTCAAACTGGTTTGGTAGTTTACAGGAGGTCATGACAAATGGACATTGTAAAAGTCTTCACATTTTAGAATTGTAACCTGCTTGACTTAGAATCTGTAGATAGTCTTTTTCTTATTGGATGTGTTGCTTTTTGACTCACTTGTGTAAACAAAGTGAGTCTAACCCGGTGTTCGGTTGTCTGTGTGTGTGTGTGTGTGTGTGTGTGTGTGTCCGTGGTAAACTTTAACATTGCCATTTTCTCTGCAAATACTTTGTCATATGACACCAAATGAGGCATAAAAATAGGAAAAATTCAGTTCTTTCCAATCATCTTGTTTAAAACAATATTGCACCTCTCGGATGGGCACCAAAAAAAAAACCCCAACAAAAATGAAGCCTAATTATATGCAAACTGCATTTACTGTTACATTTATATTTTTTGTATTCTCTAAACTTGGCACTTTGATCTGATACTCTGACACAACAACAAGAGCAGTAATTATTATAATTTTTTGTTCAAACAGGAACTTCTTTTGCTAAGCATGAAGTTTTAATTATTTTGCAAACGTTTTGGTGCAGATAGTAAAAAAATAGAAATTACTCTGTAATTAATGCTAGGGGACTTAATTTGCTTTAAACTGATCTTTCTCATCTTAAACATTACATTTTGAAATTATACTCAATACATAAAAAGCTTGTGTGTTTTACTCTCAGTGTACAGGGCTTTCACTATGTTCATTCGCCCAAGTGGTCTTTTTCGGAAAATACTAAAATCAATACGACGAGTGGACTTTACAGATCTGTTGGCTGAGCCCTGAAGGTTATGGGCAAAAATCAATTGCGTACACATATTTATACACATTCAAAGCGCGTGCTCATATTCTTCGTGAACGCGAACGACGCCATTTTGTTTCAAGTTGTTGACCTGCCCGTTCAATCCTATATTCAATCGACAATACACGATAACATGTGATGGAAAGTTGGAGAAGGAGACCATTAAATATTTATTCAGAGAAAGATTTGTGAACGCCTCATCACTTACTGGATTATGCCCCAAACTGCCATAAAAATATCCACAGAATCTGTCGGAATTCACAGTTAAAAATTGTAAACCATGCGAGTTAATACCCTTGAACTGATCACGATGAAACGGAAAAATTTCCAGTCTTGACTTTTCTCAAAATGAAGTCCTTTTCACTTCTTACGACGTTTAGAAGTACTTGTACTTGGCTCTACATGTTATTAGTTTAACAAAATACTAAATTTTCATATCAACTTTAAAACTATAAAACTAGAATGAACATAAAAGAGAAATTGAATCAACCGTGTCGTACTACATTCCCGGCGGGTGTAACTAAACTTGTACATCTATCTAGATGTAGTGAAAACGGCTGAATGTTCCAGTGTGATTGCGGTGATAGCTATTAAAAAGAATTTTTTTTATTGCCCTTAAAGATTTTTTGAATGCCCAAGATACACCAGAATAATATGATTTAAACAGCGTTCTCACTGCGAATACCGCAATTGATTTATCGCCCTTTAAAAAAGTATGTTCAAATGTTTTAAATTTTAGAACGTCAGTTAAGGAGCCACGATAGTGTAATGGATATGGCAGTTTCTTCTCACCCAAACACGCGGGGTTCGAATCTGGTTAGGCCTTTTTTTCTTTTCTTTTTTTTTAAACGCGAAGCTTTATAATAACAAATACAGAACACATTTTAACGATTAGATTTTTTGATTTTTTTTTTTTTTTTAAGGCCTTGCCTCTCTTGTTTGTTTTTGATTTTGCGTATTTGTTATTGCTTTAATTGAAATGGTTCGGACAGATTCATCCCCCCCCCCCCCCCCCCTGTTTAAACCAAAGGCTCGTACATAATGATGGTGATGATAATGACGATGACGACGACGATGATGACGATGTTGGTAATACTGCTGTTGCTGTTTTTGCTTGTGGTGGTGGTGATGATGATGGCGATGATGAATATGATGTTGCTGATGATGATAATGTTCATCATGATGATGATTGTGATGATGATGATGATGATGATGATGATGATGATAACAATAATAATGAATAATAATAATGATAAGAAGAAGAAGAAGAAGTAGAAGAATTAGACTGATAATGATGAATTATTTCTATTTAGCGCAATTTGCATAATGCCACTCAATGCGCTGTGCCCATTCAACTGACGCAGTTCATGCACTAAGACCACACATCCACACGCGCAGAGCCTGTCATGAAGCACCCTCGGAAGGGAATGCTTTGCAAAATTAGTCTGTCAAAAGGAGTCTGTCAAACCATTTTTAGATCCCTTGCAATTTGCATACAGGAGAAACAGATGTACGGTTGATGCAATACTGTTTGTCTTGAACAAAATCTATGAACACCTAGACAAATCAAAGACCTGTGTCCGCTTGATGTTCTTTGATTTTTCTAGTGCTTTTAATACAATTCAACAGCCCTGAGATGGCCTAAACGGTCGGCTGGGCTCTAAACAACATGAATTGAATTGAATACAATTCAACCTCACCTCTTAGCAAAAAAGCTGATGCACATGGGACTCGCTTTTCCGACGATTTTATGGGTTTTAGACTATCTTACTAAAAGGCCTCAGTTTGTAAAATTAAATGATTTTATGTCTACTGTCTCTTTCACAAACACAGGTGCACCACAAGGTACAGTCCTCTCGCCTTTTCTTTTTACCTTGTATACGGCTGAATGCAGAAGTCTGACCAATTCGTGTCCCCTCGTTACGTTTGCAGATGACTCCGCACTGACAGGACTTATTACTGATGACGATGACACTGACTACCGAAGAGAAATTGACAGGTTTGTGAACTGGTGTGAAGAAAATTTCCTTGAGCTGAATGTTGGCAAAACCAAAGAGCTTGTAATCGACTTCAGAAAAAAGAAATCAACTTTAAGTAAAATCATCACAAAAAATGAAGTGGTCGAACAAGTAGACTCATACAAATATCTCGGTGTGATAATCGACAATAAGCTGTCTTGGAATGAAAACTCAACTGCACTCATTAAAAAGAGCAACAGTCGCATGTACTGTCTTAGAAAAATGAAATCTTTTAATGTATGCAAGCAGATGCTCCAAATGTTTTACACATCTGTTGTCTGTAGTGTTTTAACATACGGAGCCGTGTGCTGGGGGGGAAACCTGACCAAACATGACAAAGACAGGTTGGAAAAAGTCATTAGGAAAGCGGGTGGGGTGGTGGGTATAAGACAAGACACCTTTAGCGACATGCACAATAGAAAACTGACTGACAGACTAATAACAATTTTGACCGACGTAAGACACCCACTACATGATGACATTAATAGCAGAAGGTCAGACATAAGTGGTAGGTTTAGAGCTCCACGCGCAAGAACATCTCGATACATTAATTCATTTATTCCTACAGCCATTCGCGCACACAATCAAAACATCCAATACACTAAGTGAACCCTCCCACCCCCCAAGCCCCGTCGCCACAACAACACCTGAACTTCACCAGCAGACGAGTGTATGGGAGCAGACATTATGCGTGCATGTGGGACTGAGCGGGTGAGCACGGGCAAGCAAGCATTTGTGTGTGTGTGTGATCGGAAGTGATTTTTAAATATTTTCTTATTTTACTTGGATTTCATGTATCTTAATGTTAATGTTCTAATCTTATTGGCGTGACATATGTTATGTGCATGCATACGTTGTTTGTGTGTGTGTGAGTGTGTGTGTGTGTGTGTGTGTGTGTGTGTGTGTGTGTGTGCATTTTACTTATATATACGATTTATTCCCTTGATGTTTTTATTTATGTATTGTTGTACAATACCTTATGGTCTTAACGTGTGTGTGTGTGTGTGTGTGTGTGTGTGTGTGTGTGTGTGTGTGTGTGTGTGGGTGTGTGTGCATGCGTGCGCGCATGTCATCTTTAGTAATCTTATACCCTTTTCTTTTTTTTTGTTGGATGTTTTCATTTGTTAATATTGTTGTGCAATACCCTATTGTCTTAACATGAGTATGTGTGTGTGTGTGTGGGGGGGGGGGGGGGGGGTAGTATATCGTCAGCTATTGGGAATTCTTATTTGACTAGTTTTAATCTCTTCTTATGTTGCGCATGATTTTATGCCAGTGTTTACAATGAGCCTGTGATTGCACAACTTAATTTCCATGTGGATTAATAAAGTGTTTTTGATTGATTGATTGATTGATCTTGGACTGATTTTAAGTTTGCTTGAATCATATCTCAGAAACAGACAATAATACGGAACAATGACTGTATCACACTGCATATAGCAGTCTTAGAAGCTCTGGGAACAAGGAAGGACAGATGGCAATGAGCGTGGAAACGATAACTGAAGCCAGCCTTCTTCATGAGTGATGTCCGGACAGACCCAGTCAGTACAGCAATTAACAGATTAGATCACCACAGGGTCAGCTGAGTACAAATGGACTCACACACTCCGAGACCAGTCGGTCCAGCACGTAGGGGCATCAGGCAATAGTGAGGTCCGTTATGCTGGACATGTGTCCGAGAGCACAAAGAAAGCAAGCCAGCGATGTGTAACTCCCAGCTGAGATAATGCGGCCGGACAGCAGGCAAATGAATAAATTCCAGAGATGTAGGCGAGTGATTATTTTCATTAACGTGGAATACCAGTGCAGTGGGGAGATTGGTCATTTCTGGGCTATATATAAGGCTGAACAGAGAGGACCTCAGAGCAGACCCCAGGAGCAGACCCGAAGAGAAAGGCCAGAGCAAACCCTTAGAAGACCGGTCTGCAGCTAGAGGATGATTTCAAGAGGTATCTGACATGTTAGATTCTAAGTCAACATAGGCAGTAGTTAGGTTAGGACAGTTCGTAGGATGTCTATGTTGATGACTGAAGAATGCTATTATTGATAGTTAAGTGATATGATGTTTAGCCCGAGAATGTTGAGAATATGTGCCTGAATAAACAAAGGATCTAGAAATGAATCAAGTCTTCAGAACTTGTTAGTTGTTATATGTTGTGAAATTAGTCCCTCTCGTCACAATCTATTTCATGGTGGTGTGTCTTATTCATTTGTTGGTTCAAGCCTACTCTCTACCTTTCCACATCTCTTAGATGGTAGGCTTCCTCCCTGTATGAGATCTTATTGTGTCAGGTAACGGGGAACCAAACGAAATCAGAGAGAATAGACTGCATTCCCCTGAGTTGAAATGTTCTAGGAATAAGTTGGAAATTACATTTGATGGAGATAGGGATATTCACTCTTGAGACAGTTGGCACAAGATAAATCCACGACTTTTCCGTCGTGTGATAGTAATATTCACTGATCTGATAGTTTGTGGATATGACTTTTCAATTCCATTTAGTGTAGAACACTCACAGGGTAATAGCGGCACCTTTTCACCCGAGTGATAGTAACGACGCAATACACCCGTGTGATAGTCGCCCGTGTGATAACTGCATCAATCTCCACATTAACAGCACTTGATTATGGTCTCCCCCAGGGGTCTGTATTCTAATTCCAAGTATACATAAATGACCTGCCTCTCCATATAACATCAGTGCGCGATTGTTTTGCGGATGATTCAACAACCCACACATCTCACACTGACATTGACGGTCTTGCAAAAGACTAACAAGAAAGTAGTGATGAACTCGTTAAATAGCACGAACTTCACAACAGGTCTCTTCATCCACAAAAAACAACAAACAAACAAAACAAAAACAGACAACAAAAGCAAAACAAAATGCATAATGATCACAACCAGAGGAAAGTGGCAAATGCATTAGGCAAATTTCCTTCCGTCCAACTGAAAGTGTACCTAGTGAACAGATGAATGATCATAATAATATCAGTCCGACCGACTCATGTAGCTCCTTTCCTTGTAAAACATGCTCAACTGCATGCGCAGTATGAAAACCGACAATTAAAAAAATGCATTTTTAAATCGGTAAAAACCGACAATTAAATCATGAAATTTGTAAATTCATAACCTTCCACAAACACACAACCAAACACTCAAGTATATTCAGACAAACACAAAGATCTCCGTACACAACATCGCACTCATCATACATGTCATACATCACAACACCTAAACAATGCACATTTCATATATATCAAATATGTATACTTACCATTAACACTGCGATACTTAGAACGATATCACAATACTTAATAAAAAAAAAAAAACCCAACCCCAATATTTGAAACCAGTAACATTCATCACTATGCTGAATTAGTAGATATATAAAATCACAATGCATAAAAGTCAGTCTGATCCCCTCTCCCCAAACAACACCCAAGCAACATGCTCAAAATACTTAAGGCAGCCCCAATATTTAAAAGAATCCCAATACTTAAGAAACAGTCACACACATCATGATGCCCAAACAATGTACAGTATCCCAAATCACAATACTTAAAAACAATCTCACGCCCCTCAACACAACACCCCAACAACATACCCAGAAAAACAGAAATAGGAATGCACACGCACACACCAGGGGAAGTAAAGTTTACAAAGGTGCGTCTTCAAATTATTTTTTAAAAATACAAACATACATTTTTAAACAAAAGACAAGAGTTCGAAAGTCAGAACAGTAGAGTTTTGAACCTGGGGATCATCTGCAAAGAAGTGGTACTGATGAATGACAGAACTTTGAGGCTGTGTGTACAGCGTGAATAAAACTGGACCCATGACTGAACCCTGTGTAACTCTACACTTCAACACTGGTGGTAGCGGATTTTTCATGATCAACATGGGTGTGGTACAGTAAGTCAGATATGACGTAAACAAATCCAGGACCGTTCCAGAGCAGCCGATGGCGGTACACAACCAGGTAATGAGGATGTCATAGTCTATGATGCCAAACGCTGCCGATAGGTCAAGCAGCGACAAAATCGACACATGACCACTGTCAGAAGCCCGAAGGAGGCCACTGACCACACGCACCAAGGTGGTTTCGGTGCTATGACACTTACGATAGGCTGCCTGAAACGGCTGTAGAAGGTCGTGAAACTCTATATTCTGCATCAATTTTTTCAGCACAATACACACCAACACCTTGGAAACTGAGCGGTAGTGTTTTGGATCCAGGTTGGCCTTTTTTGACAAGGGCTTGACAATAGCGTGCTTAAACACAATGCCAGATGAAAACGACGTGTTCATAATGACAGTAACAACAGGAGTTATCTCATTCAAAAAATCATTTTGGGCAAGGCAGGGATGGAGTCAAGGTCACAGGCTTTCTCTGGCATGTTCCGGGCTTTTTTTTCTTTTTTTTTCATACACTCCTCCGTTCTGAAAGTTCTGGGAAGCATAACTGAAAACAATATCACTTGAAATTCCCACATAAATTCCCCACGCAAAAAGAAATCCCAGAAAACTGACCAACTGTCCAAAGTCAAACATTTCTTTGACTTTCACCCATGGAAATTGTATTTTTCAAGCACACATCCAGTCCTCAATAGATTGCACATCAACACAACGGGGTTTCGCCAGTGCGAACACCATGATGCCATTACAAAATCTTCATAAACGGGGGCTTGATTAAGCTGTTAACCCTTAAAAGACTTCCCTTTTGGACTCGCACTTTTAACAATAGAATATTCTCCACTAATGTGTACGTCAGAGTAAAACAAAGGAACCACAATGCGCAAGATAATCATGACAGAAAATACACCGCCGGTATTAATAAACAAATTTTGTGTTGATTCATCAAGAAACTACCCAAACGTTCATATCCCAATCCGAATAATCAATCGGTTCATTGTTTTTTGTTGTTGTTGTTTTTTAGTGGGGCCTCCAACCTCCTCTTTTTCCCACTTTTTCTTTTCTTTTCTTTTTTTTTTTTTTTTTTCCTTTTCTTTCTTTTTTTCTTTTTTTTTTGTGGGGGCTCCAACCTCCTCTTTTTTTCCCCACATCTTTCTTTTTCTTCTTTCACAGACTCATATTTACCTTTCATGCACCACTTTCGCCCACACACCTTAACTAATCACTTTCATTCTTTCGCCTATCGTCTGACGCAGCAATTGCCCCAGTGTGTCTTGAGGCATGCATTTTAAGAAAATTCGATGTCTGTGTACATATGCCAGGGTTTTTTTGATATTCTAGTGTCCTGATGTATGCATTCTAAACATGTATGACAAGTGATTACATCTGTCTGGGTTTGCCCTAGTGTAAGTTGTGTGTTTGAAATTTAAGCTTTTCTGTCATCCATCCTCTCTCTCTTCCTCCTCTATCTTAACCTAATACATAAAATAAATAAATAAATAAATAAAAGATCTGTCATCTGTATCATAACAATGCACCGACCCTGTCTTCCCTTTTAGTGTTTACATTTGTTTACATTTCAGTGGTTTTGTTGACCTAGTGCATGCATGTAACAGTGTACGCGGAGTTAGAAGTGGTAGGGCACATCCTTTCCATTGAGCATCTCTCCCAGAAGGCGCTGTCCCTTGTTCAGTCGAAAGGTAAAGCGAAAGCGAGCAAGGGATAGCTAGCTAGGAAGAGTGGTCATAAGAAAGGTTTAAAGTGGCAAGAAATTCACTCCCTATCCAACAAGGGAAGAAAAGCCAATACTTGTCAGGATATGTGTGTAGGTGTGCGTGCATGTATATGCATATGCGTGTATGTTTTTGTGTGTTTGCGTGCATGCGTGCGTGCAAGCAATTTATGTTATGAAGTCTTACAAATCTTACGATATCTAAACTGATTTTCAAATATCATTGACAATGGTAATTTTGATTCAGTTTTCTTATATATGCTGATGCACATTTGGCAATCAGAAGAATATGATTGATTTGCATCAGTGTATGGTCCCGGGTCTTGTGTATCCTAAACAAAACATCAGTTTCAGACAAAATTACTTTTACATTATATTCAATTAATATATATTGACTAATATATTCCCAAAATGCTTTGACAGGCGGACAATGAAAAAAGAAATGCTCAATACAATCAGTTTCTTCTGGGCAGTAGGTACACCTTTGGTTGTCTGTCTTTCTCATTTTACACAACAGGATATTAGTAGGATAAATATTATGCAAGATTTTCCATTGCAATACTCTTAAACGTGTTTCTTTTGAACATAGACAGGGAATCTCCCATATTTTCTTATTCAGATCTACACCAAATTTAAAATTCCAAAACCTGATGGCACATGGTACTGAATAGTTGTTATTGCACAATACTAATCTAAAGACTTTACAAGTGAGTAATTTCTTACCAGAGAAAGGAGGAATATTTGACAGGTCGATGTCAGACCTCTCTTGTTCATTAATTACAGAGCTGAACTGTCGAACAGCAGCAACAACAACATTGTACTCTAATGTTCGTGCTGGGGACACTCCAATTTTCAAACATATGTCATTATAGGTAAAAATGCCATGAGTATTATACATGTCTTTTACATGTATTATCCCACCCCTGACCCAGTCAGGAAAGAAAAGAACGTTTCCCTGATACTTTAAGTGCATGTTATTCCATAATAGGTTTAAACATGGTGTTTTGCCTGCTTGCAGATTAAGATCTAACCACGTTTGCAAAACCACCCTCCAAAACTGAGACTTAACCAGATGCAAATACTTAAATGCAGTACTCTTTACGTTTGTGAAAAAAACATACATTAAATACACCAGAATTAGCAAACATTTTCCTCGGAACATGAACCCATTTTTCGTGTTCTCCTGCACTACAAAGACGCACCACCCATTGCAAAAGAAACGCTGACTGCATTTGCCAAACACCAATCATCTTTAGCCCCCACCCCCACCTCCCCGGTTCAAAACCACTGCATACTACACTTCTCTTAACTTTCTCAAAAGCTTTTCTGTTACAATTCTGTTTACGCCAAAGAAATCTAAAGAGTATTTGATTGATCGTTATAAGTACCTTTTCTGGAATAATGAAAGCCTGCATAATGAAAACAATCTGGGAAACAAGAAAAGTTTTTATTATGTTTATCTTTCCAATTAAACTTAAGTCTCTCTTTTCCCATGAATGAATAATTCTTTTGATATTCTCAATTCTGTACACCCAGTTCTCTTCTAAAGAGGACGCAGAAGTATTGTTGGCGTAAAAAATGCCAAGAAGTTTATTTTTTCCCCCCAAAGAAATCCATAAAAAGTATCAGTACAATCTTTGTTACTTCCTAGCCACATTGCAACTGATTTATAGCGATTTATTTCAAGCCCTGAAAACCTTGAGAAATTTTGAAATATGTTTAACACGTGTTCATCCTGCAAAAATAAAGTAACATCATCTGCATACATAGCTATTTTCAGTAATCTAAGGAACAAATTATCATCAGGTTGTCCTAACTCTATTCCTTTTAACAACCACGTATCTCTATAGCTAGAATTTCAATGGCGAGAACAAAAGCTAACGGTGAAAAGGGACATCCTTGACGAATTCCCGATTCTACGGGAAAATGCTCTGATATCCAACCACAGTATGCGACACAATTTTTAGTATTAGCCATAATTACTTTTACCCATTGAATAAAGTCGTCGCTACCAAAGCCAAATGTCTTAAATGCACTAATCATAAAATCCTTTGAAATTCTATCAAATGCCTGTGAATAATCTATACTCACCAATAAGCCAGGTTTGTTTTCTACATTTAACTGTTCAACAACATCATCAATGAGTCTTAGTAATGTGGAAACTTGCCGACCTTTAATATAACCCACTTGATCAGTACTAACTAAATCATGAATTACTTGACTCAAGCGAATGGCCAAAGTCTTAGCTAAAAGTTTATAATCACTCTATGTCAGTGAAATGGGTCGCCATTTTTTAAAAATTGTTTCTTGGAAGTTCTTTACCTTTGTGTATCAATGTAATTACTGCCTTTGTGTTGATGAAAGTGTTCCATTTGTAAAAGAATCATTTAGTGAAAGTGTTAGTAAGCCTTTTAAATGTAGCCAAAAAAAAAAAAACCTTTAGAAACTCAACTGTGATTTCATCGCAGCCAGGAGAAGAGCCATTATTCAAGCATTTGAGGGCATTTAGCAGCTCATGTTCCGTTACTGCACCCTCACAATCCTTTTTTTTGCGTCTGAGAGATGCGTGGAACATCAGTGTTGGCCAAAAATCTGTCTATATTTTCAGATATATCGTTAGAAGGTATTTTCTTTTTATATAATTGAGAAAAAAAGTGTTTTTGTACTTTCAGTATTTCCGATTGCTGGGTTACTAATACGTTATTTTCGTTTAGAACCCCTGCCATCAATTTGGAATTTGCCCTTGATTTTTCCAACCCCAACAAGTATTTAGAATTCTTCTCGCCATCTTCCACCCATTTCACTCTAGCTCTTACCTGTGCTGCCTGCACTTTATGTCTTTCCATTATTTCTATCTTCAAGGCTAACTGACTACACTCATTCTGGAGTGGAACAGAGTGTGGACTAGCTGCTGACTGAGCATCAATTTCATTCAGCCTGCGACACAGCTCTCTAAATGCATTTTTGTTGTTTATACTTTTGAGTTTACTATAATTTATAGAGAAATCTTTTAATTTTAACTTTAACAGATCCCATTCAACTTGATAATCTGATCCATCCTTAATGCCAGAAACCTGCTCTATAATCAATTCATTCATTTTGTTAACGTATTCTATGTCTTTCAACAATGAGTTATTAAACTTCCACAGTCCTGGTCCTCTTTCAGTATTAGCTAACTTCATAGTAACAGTGCACCCTCTGTGATCGGTAGAGGGCAAAGAGTGAATTTCAGATTCCAGTGTCTTATCAAATAAATCCGAAGTTGTTAGTACATAATCCAACCTTCTGGCGATGAAAGAATTCTTCTTGCACCATGTAAACTGTTTTTCCTGTGGATGAAATAATCTCCATTCATCATATAAATCATTCTCTTTAATTATATCATTGAATTTCTGAACGGTTGTTCCTGCATGTGGTTCCCCTGAAACAATGTCAAGGTCTTTATCTAAAACACAATTGAAATCTCCACATATCAAAATTCATTCCTTCGGAAGTAATGTTAAAAATAACATTTCCTAAGTCTTCAAAAATAAAAAAAAAAACAACCTTTTCTGCATTGTTATTTGGAGAGTAAACATTTATAACAGCTATCTTTTTATCTAATTTTTTCTATTTCCACGGCCAGAATTCTTCTTGAATTATGCAAAATAGTATAGTTTTCTACATAGTTTTTCCTAAACAAAATGATTTGTCCTGAGCTATGTGCAGTAAAGTCACCACAAGCAAACTTCCCCGCCCCCCATTCTTTTTCCCATTGTTTACTCACTTCTTGTGTTATGTGTGTTTCTTGCAGACATATAACATCGTATTTTTTTTATCCTTTAGATACCTAAACAATGATTTCCTCTTCCAAGGGGAACGTAGTCCCCGCGTATTCAGTGACAAAACGTGTATACTTGAGACGCAAGCCATAAGGGAAGTCCGATAATCGAAGCCATCTTTCAATGTGCGCGCAAACCAGAAGCCATTAGTTCTTTATACAAAGCCGAGTTCGATCCCGTCACGGTCAAGCCTGCACTGGGGGTTAATCTTAACCCATCACCACCTTCACCCTCTGCCGCTGTCTCAGCTCGCGCATGTGAGGCGCGTACATCAGAGAGCTTGGACACATTTCCTCTCGAGTTCACGGCAGTGGGAAAAGTCAAACCCGTTAACAACTACATCACCTTTCTCCAGCAGCTGCACTTGCAAAACAGAGTTGAAAATAGACAAACTCGATCCCTGGCGTGCCAAAACAATTACAAAACAGAAAAACACAAACACAAATCGGTACTTATCAGCTCAATGGCACCACCAACACTCTCAAAACTTCACATAATGATTGAAAGTAACACCACAAATACACATGTCACAACACTTTCTTTCCACCACTTCCCAAACTGTGGCAAACGATGCAAATCAACACCGCCGTCGCAAACACGTCCACTCGACATCGGGTGAACACTCTCTCTCTCTAATCAATCTGTTTAAATCTAGTTTGGTTTACTCAGGCGCCATCCTGTGGAACTCACTGCAAAAAACAAATAACAACCGTCTTAAAACAACAACAAGAACAACAAAAGAAAAAAAGCTTTATCTGTTCCACTGTATGCTCATACTGTTGATGCTGTTGTCACTTGATTTTGTTCGGTTGCCTATGAAATTATCTGCCTCTGTCCTGTCTATTTGCCTGTCTGCGTGCGTGCCCCTCTCTCTTCCCTCTCTCCTGTACTCTCATATTTGTGTGTCATACTCAGTTTATAGGTAATCTTGATTTATGAATGGTGTCAAACAATATGATGTCTGTAGTCCCATTTTTGAATATTTTATTTTATTTTGTTTCTTTTTGGCTAAAAAAAAGATCTTGCTTGAGACATAAACTGGGGATGACATGGTACCACATCAAATACTAACCTCACTGAGGTGTTTGTTTCATTGTTTGCTGTCTGTATCAACCTCTACCAGAAACTGTTATTGCAAACGCAACCGAACAACCAAATTTAAAGCTACATCCAAAATACAATTTAAATGAACAACTAAATTTATAGCTGCATCCAAATTATAGTTTAAATGAACAACCAAATTTAAAGCTTCAACCAAATTACAGTTTAAATGAACAACCAAATTTAAAGCTACAACCAAATTACAGTTTAAAGAATGGACGAAAGTAGTAGTATGGTTTTCAGAAAAGGGAGAGTTTTAGCGAGCGCTGAGATATAGTTGCATAATAATTCATACAGATATACAGATATGAAAGTTGCAAATCATATAGATGTGTTGGGGTGGTGGTGGGGGGTAGGGGGTGGTGGTGGGGGTAGGGGGTGGTGGTGGGGGGTAGGGGGTGGTCCAGAATCTAGAATTAGCCAGTAAAGCGAAACGAGCTGCGATTTCTAGTTTGAGTTAACTGTATAAAACCATTAATTATTCATTTAGCTTATTCTTAAAGTTTTTTGAATCGCAGATTCAACCAATGCTGCTGTATGCTGCGGAGATATGGGGTTTAGAAGAATCAGTCTGCTATGAGTGGAGTAATGGCCTAGAGGTAACGCGCTCACCTATGAAGCGATAAAATCTGAGCGCATTGATTCGAATCACGGCGCAGTCGCCGATATTTTCTTCCCCTCCACTAGACCTTGAGTGGACGCTAGTCTCTCGGATGAAACGATAAACCGAGGTCCCGTGTGCAGCATACACTAGCGCACGTAAAAGAATCCACGGCAACAAAAGGATTGCCCCTGGTAAATTTCTGTCGAAAAATCCACTTCGATAGGAAAACAAAAAAACAAGAGAGGCAAGGCCTCTGTATGTGTTCTGTATTTGTTATTATAAAGCTTCGGGTTAAAAAACCAACTATTGCGGTTCCTGGAGCTGGCTGGTGCATCACATCAGTCTTCTTTGTGCTGATTGTGAGGCCAAAGTTGTCACAGGCAGCAGAGAACTTGTTGACGCTGTGTTGCATGTCAGCTCCGGAGGCAGCGTTGAGAGCGCAGTCATCAGCAAACAGGAAGTCGTTGACGGTGTATGTCCTCACCTTGGTTTTTGCTTGAAGCCTCCTGAGGTTGAAGAGTGAGCCATCTGTGCGGTACCTGATGCCAATGCCTACGTCAGCGTCTCTGAAGGCATCTGTCAACATGGCTGAAAACATGAGACTGAACAGGGTGGGGGCAAGAACACACCCTTGCTTGACTCCGTTGGAGACAGGGAATGGTTCTGAAGTCTCTCTGTTGTCTTGGACTCGAGCCAGCATCCCATCGTGTAGTTGCCGTATAACGGTGATGAACTTTCTGGGACATCCATACTTCGCCATGATTCTCCAAAGGCCATCTCTGCTAACAGTATCGAAGGCCTTGGTCAGATCGACATATGTGGAGTAAAGGTCGGCGTTCTGTTCCTGACACTTCTCCTGGAGCTGCCTGGCAGCAAACACCATGTCGATAGTCCCGCGTTCTTTCCGGAAGCCACACTGGCTCTCTGGTAGGAGACCTTGCTCAAGGTGCTCTATGAGACGGTTGAGCAGCACTCTGTCTTGCCCGCGACGGACAGCAGGGATATTCCACGATGGTTGTCATAGGCCTGATGATTTCCTTTGCGCTTGTACAGGTGTATGATGGAAGGGTCTTTGAAGTCCTGTGGAACTGCCTCATGCTGCCAGATGAGCTGGAACAGCTGATGAAGCTTCTCAGTCAGCGCCATACCATCTTCTTTGTAGACCTCAGCTGGAATGGAGTCTAAGCCAGGGGCTTTGCCATTGGATAGCAGACGGATAGCTTTCTGGGTCTCCTCCAAAGTTGGAATGGCATCCAACGTCTCACTGATTGGCACCTGGGGGAGTCGGTCGATGGCTTCACACACACACACACACACACACACACACACACACACACACATCAACACAACAAACCACTTTCATTTATCATATATCTGTGATCTTCATGAATAAAGAATTTTCTCTTGTTATCTCTCTCCCTCTCTTTGCAGTACGCATCTAATTTAGTAAATACATTCCGCATTTGAATCTATTTTGTGCCCAAAACATGTGCACACAAACAACATAATATTATAACAAATTGTATTACTGTAATGTCACTATAGACTCTTTCTCTCTCTCTCTCTGTGTGTGTGTGTGTGTGTGTGTGTGTGTGTGTGTGTGTGTGAGTTTGAAGAAATTCGATATCAAGTTCAAATTCACAAGACATGTCATAGTATTCAGATCTATATTAAGCTGTATGATATGAATGATATTGATTCAACCCACACATGTTCTGATCTTGATTATAAAGATGATATCAAGTTGAAGTGAAAAGGACTTAATTTTCAGAAAAGTCAAGACTGGAAATTTTCACGTTTCATCAAGGGTATTAACTCTCGTGGTTTATTATTTTTAACTGACAAAGAATAGTGGTGATTCCGATTGATTTTGTTGATATTTTTATGGCAGTTTGGGGCATAATCCAGTAAGTGATGAGGCGTTCACAAATCTTTCTCTGAATAAACATTTAACGGTCTCCTTCTCCAACTCCCATAACATGTTATCGTGTATTGTCGATTGAATATTGGATTGAATGGGCAGGTCAACTATTTGAAACAAAATGTCGCCCTTCGCAACTCGAGGAATATGAGCACGCGCTCTGAATATGTATAAATATGTGTAGGCAATTGATTTTTGCCCATGACCTTCAGGAATCAGCCAATAGATCTATAAAGTCCACTCGTAGTATTGATTTGAGTATTTTCCGAGAAAGACCACTTGGGCGAATGAACATAGTGAAAGTCCTGTACACTGAGAGTAAAACACAAGCTTTTTATGTATTGAGTATAATTTCAAAATGTTATGTTTAAGATGAGAAAGATCAGTTTAAAGCAAATTAAGCCCCCTAGCATTAATTACAGATTAATTTCCCTTTATTACTATCCGCACCAAAGCCATGCAAAATAAATAAAACTTCCATGCTTAGCAAAAGAAGTTCCTGTTTGAATAAAAACTGATAAAAATGACTGCTCTTGTTGTGTCAGAATATCAGATCAAAGTGCCAAGTTTAGAAAATAAAAAATATATGAATATAACAGTAAATTCAGTTTGCATATAATTTGGCTTCTTTTTTTTTCTCTTTTTTTTGTGTGCCCATCCCAGAGGTGCAATATTGTTTTAAACAAGATGACTGGAAAGAATTGAATTTTTCCTATTTTTATGCCAAATTTGGTGTCAACTGACAAAGTATTTGCAGAGAATATGGCAATGTTAAAGTTTACCACACACACACACACACACACAGGGTTAAAACATACTCACTTTGTTTACACAAGAGAGTCAAAATCGAGGTCACGCCGTCTTCTTACAAAGCATCGCCAATGCTCCTGCAACTGGGATGCGGTAATATGGTGTTTTCGGAATACTGGAAATGGCCTAAACGAAACAAAACGTTAAGGATGCGGGAAACACGGCTTAATTCGGGAGACTTACAAACTGTTATTGGTATGACTGTGTAGATTTTTACCTACTATTTTAAAGCCAAATTTGGTATTAAAGGACAATGTATTTCCAGAGAAAATGACAATTTTACATACATACATACAGACAGACAGACAGATAGACAGACAGACAGACAAACACACACACACACACACACACTCTCTCTCTCTCTCTCTCACACACACACACACACACACACACACACACACACAACGGAACACCGGGTTATAACATACTCATTTTGTTTACACAAGTAAGACACTCACGCGCACGCACGCACACGCACACACACACACACACACGCGCGCGCGCGCGCGCGCACGCACGCACACACACACACACACACACACACACACACACACACACACAACGGAACACCAGTTTATAACATAAACTAATTTTGTTGACACAAGTAAGTCACACACGCGCACGCACGCACGCACGCACGCACACACACACACACACACACACACACACACACACACAACGGAACACCGGGTTATAATATTAACTCATTTTGTTGAAACAAGTAAGTCAAAAAGTGTAGGCAGGAAAAATACAAATCAAAAGGGTGGTGCTCCTAGTAAGCGACGCACTCTCCCTGGGGAGAGCAGCCCGAATTTCACACAGAGAAATCTGTTGTGACAAAAAAGGAGTAATACAATAATGCAATACAATAGAAGGTGTTCAGTCATTTATATTGAAAAATGTATGAGTCAATATCAGAATACCAAATGACATTGCATATGGTGAATAAGGTCGTTTCCATTAAATGTCAGCTCTGCTGTTTTCTGGCTGAAAAAGACGAAGATGGAAGGACATAGACTGCTCTTCAAGGCATATAGAATGCTGTTTCATTTGGCCAATAGATGGAACATAAAATGGGCGTCAAAAGTTCATGATTTATTGAATACAAATGGGCTGTTATTATGCATGGGATAACCAAGGAGCAGGCAGTACATACCTTCTTTGAAAGGAATTTAAGGTAAGATTATTTGAAACCAGGTGGCAGATTGGGACTCTCATATGAACAACAGCAATAGATTCCTACACAACAGGGAATTCAACAAGTCATGTTAGACAGAACCATACTTATTAATTGATTTTGAATAGTTTCCTACACAACAGGGAATTTAACACGTCATGTTAGACAGAACCATACTTATTAATGGATTTGAAAGATTCCTGCATTACAGGGAATTTAACACGTCATGCTAGATAGAACCATACTTATTAATGGATTTGAATAAATTTGTACGGTGTTAGTATACCTTGACAAGATTCAGGTTTGGATTATCCACTGATATTGAGACTAACATTGTTCCTGGCCGCGAAAAAAGAGGCGTCATTGCGTTCGAACAAATCCATGTGCACTACATCACATCTGCTAGGCAGATGCTTGACAAAAGCATAACCAAACGCGCTTTTAAGGCCTTTAGTGCATGCTAAAATAAATGTATACATATCTAGAGTGAATTTCTTTTTACATAATTTTACCAGAGGACAACACTTTTGTTGCCATGGGTTCTTTTTAAGTGCGCCAAGTGCCTGCTGCACACGGAATCTCGGTTTATCGTCTCATCCGAAAGACTAGACGCTTAGTTTGATTTTCCATTTAAGCTTGGGAGAAAGGGCGAGAGCTGGATTCGAACCCACACCCTCACGGACTCTCTCATTGGCAGCTGAGCGTCTTCATTAACCATTCTGCCATCTTCCTTCTCGAAAAAAAAGAACAAAATTATAAGAAGTCTAGCTGTCTGTCACTGATTTAGTGGAAGGGAAACAGCATTATCATAACTTTATATTTACAGTTCACAGATTTTCAATATGACAGGTGCCTGTCACTGATTTAGTGGAAGGGAAACAGCATTATCATAACTTTATATTTACAGTTCACAGATTTTCAGTATGACAGGCTGGAGAAGTAAAGAGATTTATGTTTTTTCTATTATTTGCTAGTCTTATGGATTGTTCGGGTGTGTGTGTGTGTGTGTGTGTGTGTGTGTGTGTGTGTGTGTGTGTGGTCTCAGTTGCATGCAGGTCATGGAGCACCCGTTCGTGTTTGTGTGTGCTTCACATGCCCTCTTCATTGTTCCCCCACCCCACCCCCCCGCCCCATTTGAGGAATTGACCATATCTGTTCGTTCATTTCAACACGAAGTTTTCTTTGCCAGAAGCCAATAGCACATGGCTTTGTTCCATCATTTCTATTTGTTTTATCGTGTAAGAATTGTTGAGTCGTCTTCGGTTTTGCGCAGTATTTGTGTGCTTCGCATTTTTGTTCAGTGTTAACGTTTAAAAGGTCGTTTTGTATAGTAATCCATTCCTGCCATCGTTTTGGAAATGCATTAATCACATCGTTGTATTCAAATAGAGTGTTGGCAGGGTTTTGATTTATTCTGTTTTGAAGTTTATATGGCGTTGATGCAGTATGTGGGAGATCATACATGCTATGTTTGCCAAAATGTAATTCATGTTCACACCCCTTCAAATGGGGCTTTGGTACTGAATAAAATTCTGTTCTTTGTTTTATCCTGTTCTCTTCTCTGCTGTTCTGCCTGTCTGTCTGTCCGTCTCTCTCTGTCTCTCTCTGTCAGTGTATGATTATTTACACAATCTAAGTGGGCGTGTTAAAATGTTGCTCTATACCGAGAACTGATCACTATAAAAGGAAGAACCCAAAACATGATTATAAAAGGAAGAACCAAAACATGATTATAAAAGGAAGAACCAAAACATATGAATGGAAGAACCCAGAAATAAGATCGGATCACTGTTTCAGCTTTCACATAAAATGTGGAAGGGAAAGTCGAAGGATAAAGAGTGGTGTTAAAAAGGAGAGGGTATGTACTACATGTTGTTCACGAAAAGCACAGAGATCGAAATATAAGTGGTGGCGATATTAGTTTGTGAGGTCGAAGGATAAGTGGTAGTGTTTCAAAGGAAAAAAAAAGAAAGAGAAAAAGGAAATGTGGTATTACGAGTTCTGCTGGAGTAAGTGGAAGGGACGTCGACGGCTATGCAGTAGTATCAAAGAAAAAGAATATGGCGGTAGTGGTGTTTATGGTGGTGGTGGTTGTGGTGCTTTTTATGGTGGTGGTGGTATTGGTGTTTATGGTGGTGTTGGTGTTTATGGTGATGGTGGTGTTTATGGTGATGGTGGTGTTTATGGTGATGGTGGTGTTTATGGTGATGGTGGTGGTGGTGTTTATGGTGCTGGTGGTGGTATTTATGATGGTATTTATGGTGACAGTGGTGGTGTTTATGGTGGTGATGGTGGTGATGTTTAAGATGGTGGTGATGGGTGTATCCCTTCAGAGTATGATGATGTTCTCTGCCAAGGAAGTATCACACGACGAAAAGTCGCGTGTTTTTCTCCATTAAATCCGCATTTCCATCCGCTATCACACGACAGGAAATTAATCGTGGATTTATACTAATTGAATGTTAGTATAAACTATCACACGAAAAGAAATGTCATGGGTCATACCTTATTACAGTGAGAGAGATTGGTTGTTCTACTGTTGGGGAAAGATGGGAAGTTTGTTCTTGAATCAACTTCCATCTAGTAGGTAACGAGGTGAATTTGTACACTAAAACGACATAGAGCACCAGGTCGAGAGACAGAGTGAGACGAGAAGGACGTCATCACTAGCGTGACAAAAAACAGTGAAGGTGTGCGAACATGCTCTTCAACTTTCAATCACACTAAGAACAAGTCAGATTTAAACTTGCTGAACACAGATACAGGCAGTAATTAAATGTCTAGAATTTCATTTATTTTCAGTAACTACACAAATGAATTCATTTAAATTAAACATTTTAAATCAAACCACGTCCTATACATTTTCATAGCATCAACATCCTAGGCATCATTAACTTAAGAATACTATTCCTTTGAATATCGAGGCTGCTTTAAGGATCCATACTTCGTGTGCAAAGAAGAGTCGAGTTTAGCACTCCCCGGCCTAGCAGTCCCAATACACTTTAGTGTGTCGGGCGCAGGCGGAAGAGTCTGAGAGAATGAATGGGAGGCTTGTATGCCGATGCCTTTATAGTGGGGCAAGAAAAGACAAGACAAGACAAGACAAATGGTTAATTTTACATCGGCCTCAGGCCATTATACAAACACAGGGGAAGGGTGGGAGGGTTGAGGGGGCAGGGTCTGGGTGCGGTCGGGGATCGTGGAGGCCTGGGGTGGGGGTGGGGTGGGGCTGGAAGGAGTACAATCGGGATAAACATGTCAATAGCAAGAGCATTGTTATAATGCGAATTAGCGTGCTCGCAAATCTCAACAGAATCAAACGAGCTGATTTAAGTCGTAGGGAATGTCTAAGGTATCATCAACGATGATCGCTCAGCTGGCAAAATTCAAGGCTTGGCAAACTTCTTTAACGATCACATGGGGAAAAAAATAACCTGTTTGTGATGTAAGTTTGACATTTCATTACTATTTCAACATCATGTTTGCAGTGTCATTATTGTCTAACAGTCACCAATATAAAAAAAAATCAAACATATAAAGGGCATGAAATATATGCACTATATAGCATCAGTTCAATCATCACCATTGATCATACGAGACTGATACCGTGAAATATACATTGACACAGATTACGTTTGTGTGGATCATAGTCTGCTTGGAGTAATATGTAAATGGGAACTTTCGTTGAATCTTTTAGACATTTTTTATTTGTTTTTCGTTTTGAAAAATATCTTTACTCGTTCTTTTTTTTTTTTTTTTTTTTTTTACAATGAACAAAACATACTACTAAATAATACAGGTACAATACATCACATTAAATTGATGCATGAATAAGAAAAGGAAGTGTAATAAGACATAGGACTTATATACAAGAAGGATATCGGATATATGTGTTACATATTCTGCCCTCTTTCCTTCATTGTTATAAACTGCAGAACGGAGAGAGGGAAACAAGAATAAGCACAAGAACGAAAGTAAAGGAAAGACAAAGACAAAATTAATTACAAAAAGGACACAAGGACAAAAACTAACCACACTTTTTGTGAACAAATATGATATATCTTTATATGGATGCCTATACTGCATTTTTTGTGATCAGAAATGGTAATATAATACACACAAGATGCAAGCTGACATCACCACAAGACAAAGCACTAAGAAGGCAGAGCTAATGTCAGACACACAGATAGATAGATGGATAGATAGATAGATAGATAGATAGATAGATAGATAGATAGATATATCAACTGAGTAAGTTTGCAAATTATATCCTTATACCTGCATACACTGGGCATTCAAACAAAAAAATGCAATTCATTTTCGGTTTTTGATATATAAAAGGGGCAGCATCTTTTCAGGTTCGAATTGCTATAACGATAGATATTACTATTGAGAGGAAGTACACCAAGTCTGATCTAATAAAGAGCAACTCTAAAGCAGTTGATACCAGTATTTATATGAGAGAGAGAGAGAGAGAGAGAGAGAGAGAGAGAGAGAGAGAGAGAGAGAGAGATTGTGTGTGTCAAGGTCAAAGTCAAAGTAAAAAAAAAAGTTGTATTAGTCAAGCCTCTGGCCCATGACATCAGGAATGCACAGTGTCGCGCCCCGACCCTCCTGGGACGGGACCTCCTTCTCACACAGAAGGAATCAGGAACTTGGAAAGTTGAATAAAGTTTTATTCCCAACAAACAATTGCACATACAAATAAATGACAATAAAGAAAACCCCCAAACAAAAATATACTGTTGCAAACTACGGTATACAACACTCATGCAATCAAAGCATACACATGCACACACACACACACACACACACACACACACACACACACACACAACTTGGATCCCGAGTGATGACATGATGAAAGTCGACGATGGATGTCCTTTCTGCCCTCCCTCCGAAGCTGGAACATGAGGGAAAGAAGGGGAGGGGACAAACACAAAGCTTGACCTCTCCCACCTACCCCCCTGACCTCTCCCACCTACCCCCCTGACCTCTCCCACCTACCCCCCTGACCTCTCCCACCTACCCCTGACCTCTCCCACCTACCCCCCTGACCGCTCCCACCTACCCCTGACCTCTCCCACCTACCCCTGACCTCTCCCACCTACCCCCCTGACCGCTCCCACCTACCCCTGACCTCTCCCACCTACCCCCCTGACCGCTCCCACCTACCCCTGACCTCTCCCACCTACCCCTGACCTCTCCCACCTACCCCCCTGACCGCTCCCACCTACCCCCCTGACCTCTCCCACCTACCCCTGACCTCTCCCACCTACCCCCCTGACCTCTCCCACCTACCCCTGACCTCTCCCACCTACCCCCCTGACCTCTCCCACCTACCCCTGACCTCTCCCACCTACCCCCCTGACCTCTCCCACCTACCCCTGACCTCTCCCACCTACCCCCCTGACCTCTCCCACCTACCCCCCTGACCGCTCCCACCTACCCCTGACCGCTCCCACCTACCCCCTGACCTCTCCCACCTACCCCTGACCGCAAACGGTGAGCGGCACTGTTGAAGGGGCAGGCGGAAAAGCTGGAGTGATGAGGTTCCACACAAGATGATAAACGACGATGACTGCGACGAGGGACGACGATGAGAAGATGGATGAAAGGGTGATGTTCGGGAAGGGTCAAGGGACGCAACTTGGCTGGGAAAAGGGAAACAAGGGAAAAGGTTTTGACACTTTGCATTTTGAGACAAATTCACTGTTGACTTCCAAGTACAGATCCACAGACAAGTTTTTCGGTTCAATCATGGGTAAAATTGTCATTTTCATACACTTCGGCAGTAAGCTACAGGAAACAATACAGTAATCTACGACACTGCAACCTGTTTGTGCAATGTATGTGTAAACACCACGAAAGTGGAAGGATTGCATACCATTTAATATCAATAAACAAAATTCCTGACACACATCAATTAGCAGTTTCCCGAGAGTTAACAGTAAAGTCAATTGAACATCTGGTTCGTTATCTGTTTCATGATCAGAAGATTCAGATTTCATTTAATAAATATCGTCAACTGGATCAACATGTGCAACGAAAAATGGGGGGCGACGACAATGACGATCCTGATGACAGTGACGTTAGCGAAGACATCAACAATATATGGTGAGGTGACCGCACTGTACTTTTTTTTTTTTTTTAATGTGTGAATGTATGTGCATGTCAGTGAGTGAGTGAGTGGGTGGGCGAGTGAGTGGGTGAGTGAGTGATGATGATGTTGATGATATGGATATGTGTACCCAAGCGCTCAGCTGGCTTCAAATACTGTCTCACAGCACATGCCATAAAGCAGTGACGGTGTCCAACCATTGAAATGAGGAGGTAACTCTTGTGGCGCAATGCTATTGAAACTCGAATTTGAACTGTAAGCGGGTAATTTTCGGAGGTGCCGCTCTCAAGCACACATTGAGCAAGTTGCTACACAATCAGCTGCCTAAAATTCTACTGTAAGTACTCCATTTAGAATGTGTTGATGATCTGAAAATTGTCCGACGTATTGTTTGTGTTCATATTATAAGCATGTTGATAGCATCGTAGGTCGGTAAACTTTGTCAGAAGAATTGTATTGTTGTTCAGTCACAGGCCATGTTGACAGTCTTTATTGTTTGATGTAAATTATGATCATATCACTATGATGTGCTCCTAGACAAACACGTTATTGACGTAGATTCTTGATGCAGAAATCTTTCATTCTCCTCAAACTGATGAAGGTTAGGCTTAGCAGAGGAAATTAAAATGTAGAGCACCAGCCTTCATCTGAATGCAATTTACCTTACGGTTAAGCCATGATAGTTCCCCCAATCATTCTATTGAGCACTGACTATCCGGTCTCTCAGTTGCCAGTATTTTATCAAAGCCACTTATTCTATTGTCTTGTTGATTATTCATGTATTATTTTACATGCTGATATCAATTGTACTGCTTCAGTGTTTCACTGACTCTCAGTACCGAAGCTTCACAGTTACAGTGTGCTAAGTCAGGACTCTATAATGTGTGTAATCTTGTGTTGTGGTGATTACCAGATAGTGTTGGGTTAATATCAGTTATTGGTTAAAACCATCTGACATGCATCAAAGTCTGTTAATTGTAATTTAGCTATCATGCTCTCTCCTATACAGCTTACTTCAATATAGTGCGACTTGATAACTGATTCATTTGAGTCACTTTGACACATTATCATATATGCATTATTTTTATGTTATGCTGTTGCCTACTCCAAACCAATTGAATGTCTTTCCATTGCAATATATGATGTGCTTACTATCCACTTGAAGCAAGGCTGCGTCCTGGCACCCACACTGTTCTCCATTCTCTTCTCTGCCATGCTGATTGACGCCTTCCAAGACTGCGACCGGAGCATCTACATTCAGTTTCGCACAGATGGCAAACTTTTCAACTTGTGGTGACTCCACGCCAGGTCCAGGGTGTTTGAGGCACTGCTGAGAGAGTTCCTCTTCGCTGATGACTGCGCATCTGCTTGGCAGATGTGGTGTAGCGTATATGGATTTGTCCGAACGCAGTGACGCCTCCTTGAGCTACTGAAACTGAAACTGAAACTGATGACTGCGCGCTTACTGCACACACCCATGAGGACATGCAGTTCATTATGGACAGGTTCTCAACCTCCTGCAGGCACTTTGGACTCACCATCAGCCTCCGCAAGACGAGTCCATGTACCAACCAGCTAGCTCACAGAACGCCAGTGCCTCCCCCACCTGCAATCAAGATCGATGACACAGAGATCAAGTCAGTCGACAAGTTTTGCTACCTGGGCAGGACCCTATGCAGCAACGGAGCCCTTGATGCTGAAGTGACGCTGCACATCGCCAAGGCCAGCTCCGCCTTTGGCAGACTCAACAACAGGCTGTGGAACAACAAAGGCATCAGGCTCAGTACCAAAATCAAAACCTACAGAACTGTTGTGCTGACCACATTGTTGTACTGCTGTGAAACATGGACGACGTATCGCCGTCACATTCAACAACTTGAGCAGTTTCACCAGAGACGCCTACGAAAGATCCTTGGCATAAAATGGCAAGACAGGGTCTCCAACCTCCAGGTCCTAGAGAGGAGCGGCCTGCCCAGCATCGAAAGCCTGCTGATCCAGTGCCAGCTACACTGGACAGGACACGTTGTCCGCATGACAGACAGCAGGATCCCGAAGATGCTTTTGTATGGCCAGCTGAAGGAAGGCCACCGCGAACTTGGAAGACCCTGCAAGCCCGTCAAGGACACCTTGAAGACAAACCTCAAAGCCTGTGACATAGACATCGCTTCGTGGGAAACTGATGCCCTTGACCGCTCTCGCTGGAGGAGGATGTGCTCTAGTGGCATAAAGACGTTTGAAAACAAGAGAACGCTGGCCATTAAGGAGAAGCGTGAACGAAGGAAGCAGGGCTCAACTTCTGGAGACGTTTTCCGTTGCAACACCTGTGGGAAGTGCTGCGCATCCAGAATCGGCCTCTTCTCCCATGAGGACACACACTGACAGGTAAGCCTGCCTGCCTACTCATCCGTCGGACCGACGGGAGACTCCATCACTATCCACTTGCATTACTGACATGTACTTATGAAAATTGTTGTTTGTGTCTTTTATCAGGCACTGTCTTCTTCTCTTCTTCTTATCTTCTCATAACTATTGTAAATAAAACAATAGAAAACTGTTTTTGTGACTGGCCGTCTATATGTTTCTGGGCCGGTGCGTGGGTCTTTTCTATCGTTTAATACAGTAAATCAATAATTCTTATGTACCGTCCCCTTTTATAATTTAAACCACTCGGTTCTTAACAACACGGCTACATATATAGCGCCTATCCTGGGTCAGAGACCAAGCTCCAAGCGCTGTACAAACACGGGGTCAGTTGCACAACAGGCTGCCCACCTGCATAGAGCCGACTAACGGCTGCCATGATACGTTCATCATTCATTTCCTGTGTCATTCAGTCAGATTTCAGGCACACGCAGACACATACACACTCAGACAGCCATGTAACATTTTACGTGTTTGTCCGTTTTCTTTATTTCCCCCGCCATACAGGCAGCCATACTCTGGTTTGGTGGTGTGTGCATGCTGGGTATGTTCTTGTTTGCGTAACCCACCGAACGCTGACATGGATTGCAGGATCTATAACGTGCGTATTTGATCTTCGGCGTGCGTATACACACGAAGGGGGTTCAGGCACAAACAGGTCTGCACATATGTTGACATGGGAGATCGGAAAAATCTCCACCCTTTACCCACCAGGCGCCGTCACCGAGATTCGATACAGGGACCCTCGGATTGAAAGTCCACTTGGCTATTGCGCCCATGTTTGTGTGTGTGTGTGTGTGTGTGTGTGTGTGTGTGTGTTTACTTTTGTGTGTTTACTTGGCTGGTTGGTTTGTTGTTTTCTTTCAACCTCTTTTTGAAATACTATTTTCATGTTCTGAGTGTCTTCTATGAAACTGAGAATCTATTTTCAGTGCAATCTTGCATGGGAAAGGATGCTAAAGAAACAGACGAACAAAGGGGCAAATATGAAACGAAGAATATTCTAAATGAATAGGACAGAAAAGGTTGCATCATACATGAAAACTATTTGGTCCAGTTTCCACGCTCCAGAAAGCATTGTGAAACATCTTTTATTCTGTCGCATTTATGTAGAGCTGAATCATTTTGATGTCATTCCCAACATCCCCTTGGGAAAGATTCGGTTCAAGTCTTATCATATTATATCATATCATATTGGATTATAATATATTCATGTTGGAGTTATTCACAGTGCCTTAATTTCGTAGTTTGCTTTTGATTCCGATGTTGAATTTGAGGTCGATGCATTGCAGTGATCTATCTTATGTGATGAAATAAAACAAAAACAAACAGATGTGTTTCTGTGTCATTACTGTTGATGCCTTCGCTATCGCCACTGTCATTATCATTAACGTCGTTGTCGTCGTCCACCTCTTTCTCTTTTCTTGTCCTCTCTCATTTTTCTCTAAGATTTGCAATGGTAAAAGATAAGAAACCAACTCCGACGATAAAAGAATTTTTTGGGAAAAAAATAAAGGGGACTTTCCTCGCTTTCTCACACATTGTGATAAATCGTGGGGGCGCCCTCCACGATTTCTCGATATTTAGAGAAAACGTAAGAGGGGAACAACCACACTTTCTCGCAATCTCAAGATTTCTCTCAAAAAGTTCTTTTCAAAGTGGAAGAAATCGTGGGATTACAAGAAATCGTAGGCTTACAAACGTTCTGAGAAGTATGTGAGAAATCCTTATTACAATTACAATCAAATTCCACTTCACTTTGTTCAACATATGCAGTGTTTTTCGAACCGAAGTTGTGTGCCGCAAACGTAGCGATTCTATCTTCAACAGCCCACATCCATCTTTATTTCATTGTTTTAAGATCATTATTTAGATCTATCAAAGTTCCAACCTTCCTTTTTTTTCTCTCGCGACTTTCTGGCTTTACTAACTTGTAATAAAATTGCCAACAGCAATTCCTGGTGCATTGTCTTCCGGGCAAGTCCAGTTCTTTTGACAAATTGTGACTGATGGATCAAACGCGCATTCCTTCTCCGAACAATACAAGATTTTCTTGCGTTCGGGAGCGTGCCGCTTTGCCCACGACCCTCTGTGTGTGTGTGTGAGTGTGTGTGCGCGCGCACACACACACACACACACACACACACACTGCATGTTTTTCACACTTCCAGGGAAAGCATATGCGCGCGCGAACACACAAACACTTTACGATTTCACACATACAAACATAATGTACACACATATGCTCATAAACCGCACACGTAAACGTGGGCACATACACACATAAACACACACATACACGCTGGCACACACGCTCACAGACGCACACATATACACGCGAGCACGCACAAAACACACAAACGTGCACATGCGCGCGCACACATACAACCACACGCACTCACTCTCACTCCCTCAACCACTTACACACACGATCTACATCCTTGTCAAGACGCTGGAGATGTGCTGATTTTACGTCAGCTGATTATGTGGCAATACTAAATATGACTGAAGTTAGTAAGCGTTAGTTTTATTTGGATCTAAACCGATTCATGCATCAGCTTATTGGAATGAAATATTTAAACATCACTGTCGCCGTCGAATCCGCTCTCTCGTGGCTGTTTTATATGTATTGCATGACGTCACTCCTCCACTTGCCATTCTTCTTTATTTGAGTACAGAGAGAAAATACGAATTTTCCTGTGCCTTTTTCATACCGAAATAAAAAATTTGCTTAATTCTGAATCGTTTGACACCACATATATGTTCAGGAAAATTATTATTCTAAAGTTACATGCAGACAAATTTAATTGTTTTTTTTCATGGGGGAATTGTGGCTGAAATAGTCAGGTCAGATAGATATATCTGCTACTGGTAACCTGGATCCCAGTACTACTTGTCTCAGGGTCGAATTGCTGGCGACTAAACCAGCACCCCCACCAGTCCTCTCAGGAGGATGGTGAGGAGGGTGGCTAGACACCCTGGTGGAAATAAATGACCCATCAAAGGGCGCCAGCTCTGGAGAGCTACCTGCGGCCACCTAGCTAAGGGAGTAAACCCTGACAGAAAATCCGGTGTGGGGCCCCTAAGGCTGTTGGATGGCAAACTTTGTCACTTTCCGGCAGCTCCTGCGGCCGCGTTGGCACCAAAACGTAACAGCCTTGCTGTTCCTTTGGATCTGTCAGCGAGGTGGAGAGGGGGGACAAGCTGCATGGGCAACAGCCTGTCTTCTATATTACATTGCCCAGGCTTATATCCGTCCATCCATCCATAAACACCTTGCACCTACAACCTGAAGAGGACACTCCAGCTTCGCTACTAGCACTAGCGTCGGAACAACACGTGAAGCAACAGTTACCGGTTATAAGTTAGCGCTCATGAGGGACCCTCGCGTCCCACTGGACAGCTACCGCCCGCCCAAGCTGGGCAGCCCCCAGCCAATTAGGTGCTGTCCCGCCACGACCTGCCTTCTTCTATGGGTGTATGAAGATTAGGAGAATATCCGAGAAGCAGGTCGTTAATTTCCGCACCAGGCAAAAAGAAAACTTCAAGAAACGGATCAACAATGAAACTGGCCTGTTGGAATGTCTGGACAATGATGCCTGGGCTCTCCCAAGATCTGCAAGACATTAGTGACGCCAGAAAGACGGCCGTCATAAACAGCGAACTAAAGAGACTAAATGTGGACATTGCCACTCTGCAGGAAACACGGTTCGCTGACTCAGGAACATTAAAAGAGAGGGACTACACCTTCTTCTGGCAAGGAAAGAGCTCTGATATCCCAAGAGAGCACAGAGTAGGCTTTGCAGTCAGGAACAGCCTGCTCAACATGATCGAACCGGGTAGCGGCGGTTCAGAACGACTCCTGACTCTCCGCCTCAACACCTCCGAAGGCTATGTCACTCTCGTCAGTGCATATGCCCCAACTCTGTCCGCCTCTCCAGATGCCAAGGACGAGTTCTACGAAAATCTCGAATCAACCATAAGGAACATCCCCAGGACAGAACAACTTGTTCTCCTGGGCGACTTCAATGCCAGAGTGGGTGCAGACAACGATTCGTGGCCCTCCTGTCTCGGTTCCTTTGGAGTGGGGAAAATAAATGAGAACGGACAGCAACTACTTGAGTTTTGTGCCTGCCATCAACTGTGCATCGCCAACTCCTTCTTCAGGACGAAGCCCCAACACAAAGTCTCCTGGAGGCACTCGCGCTCAAAACATTGGCACCAACTGGATCTGATCCTAGTAAGACGAGCTGCCATCAAAAACCTTCTCCACACTCGCTCTTACCACAGCGCAGACTGCCACACGGACCACTCTCTGGTATGCTGCAAGATGAGACTGCAACCAAAGAAGTTCCACTGCTCAAAGAAACAAGGGAATTCTGGCATTGACGTCAGCAAGATGTCTCAGCCAGACCTTGTAGAACAGTTCGCAGAGGCCTTTGAGAGAGAATTCGATGCATTGCAGCCCAGAGACTCTGCCACAGAAAGATGGGAAACGCTACGAGACACCATGCACCGCATTGCTATGGCCACCTTTGGGAAGACAACCACGAAGTCTCACGACTGGTTTGAGGCCAAATCATCAGAGATGACTCCCATTATTGAGGCCAAGCGTGCTGCACTCACCGAGTACAAACGGTCACCCAGTGAGAAGAACCTGCAAATCCTCAGGGCCGCCAGGAGTAAGGTTCAGCTTAACGCCAGGCGATGTGCAAATGAGTACTGGACAGAGCTCAGCGAAGAGATACAGAATGCTGCTGTAAGAGGCAACATCCGAGGGATGTATGATGGCATCAAGAAGGCACTGGGACCAACACAGAGCAAGACTGCCCCCCTCAAATCCTCCACTGGGGAAGTAATCAACGATCCTAGTCAGCAGATGGAGAGATGGGCGGAACACTACTCCGACCTCTACTCCACAGAAAACATGGTGTCCAACTCAGCCCTCCATGCCATCAAGTGCATGCCGGTCATGGAAGAACTTAACGCAGAGCTCAGCTGAGGACGAACTCAGCAAGGCCATTAACAGCATGACATCAGGCAAGCCACCTGGCAGCGACGGAATTCCCCCAGACCTCATTAAATACTGCAAGACTACTCTTCTGCATCCTCTGCACACAGTCCTCTGTCAGTACTGGAATGAGGGAGCTGTACCACAGGACATGAGGGACGCCAAGATCATCACCCTGTACAAAAACAAGGGCGAAAGGAGCGACTGCAACATCTACAGAGGCATCTCGCTTCTCAGCATTGTAGGCAAAGTCTACGCTCGGGTCCTTCTAATCCGCCTGCAGAAACTGGCCGAACGCGTTTACCCGGAATCACAGTGTGGTTTCCGAGCAGAGAAATCCACGGTAGACATGATCTTCTCCCTTCGCCAAATCCAGGAGAAGTGCAGGGAGCAGAGGATGCCCCTGTATGTCGCGTTCATTGACCTCACCAAGGCCTTTGACCTAGTCAGCAGAGACGGCCTTTTCAGGGCTCTTCGAAAGATCGGCTTCCCCCCCAAACTGCACAGCTTGATTAAGTCCTTCCACTCCAACATGAAAGGGACGGTGCAGTTTAATGGTAACCTCTCCAAGCCCTTCGACGTACGCAGCGGTGGCAAACAAGGCTGCGTCCTCGCCCCCACCCTATTTGGAATCTTTGCTCTTCTCCTGAGGCATGCGTTCGGCACAGCGCAAGAAGGGATCTACCTGCGGACCAGATCAGATGGCAGACTCTTCAATCCCACCCGCCTCAGAGCAAGGACAAAAGTCCATGAAGCCTTCATCAGTGACATGCTCTTTGCCGACGATGCCGCAGTTGTGACCCACACCCAGCGGGACTTGCAGTCACTAATGGACCGCTTCTCCCAGGCCTGCAAAGATTTCGGTCTGACCATCAGTCTCAAGAAGACAAATGTCCAAGGCCAAGACACGCCATCTCCACCAGCCATCACCATTGATGACTACGATATTGAAGCCATCCATCAATTCACTTACCTTGGGTCCACCATCACCGACAACCTCTCCCTTGACACCGAGATCGACAAGAGGATCGGGAAGGCAGCCACAACACTAGCCCGCCTCACACAAAGAGTGTGGACAAATCCCAAGCTGACCACAAAGACAAGGATGGCTGTATACAACGCCTGCGTCCTCAGCACCTTGGTGTATGGCAGTGAGGCGTGGACCACACATGCTTGTCAGGAGAAAAGGCTCAGTACCTTCCACCTGAGAAGCCTACGGCGCATACTCGGCGTCTCCTGGCAAGACAAGGTGACAAACACCGAAGTCCTGACTCGCGCTGGCTTCCCGACCATGTACACCATGCTGAGACAGCGTCGGCTGCGCTGGCTGGGCCACGTTCGCCGCATGGAAGATGGTCGCATCCCAAAAGACATCCTTTATGGAGAGCTCGCCACGGGGCAGAGAAGCATCGGCCGCCCACAGCTGAGATACAAAGACGTTTGCAAACGTGACATGAAGGCGCTTGAGATCAACAGTGAGGCCTGAGAGGACCTTGCAGATGACCGCAACAGCTGGAGAAACACTCTCAAGAATCAGCTACGGATTGGTGAGGACAAACTATCAGCTGCTGCAGCAGAAAAGCGACTCGCAGAAAAGGAACGGCAGCCAACAGACCAGCATCAGCTTACACATGTGACCGCTGCGACAGAGACTGTCTCTCTCGCATCGGTGTCTACAGTCACAGGCGACGCTGCTTGGTCCAAGCAGACAGCCCAATTAGACATTAGGTCGGATATACTCTATCAATGGTCAGCCATGACCGAAGGAGGCCTACTATACTATACTACTACTCCTCCACTTGCCATTTTTGTCTTTTTTTTTCAGTAGTGCAGAGAGAAAATGCGAATTTTCCTGTGCCTTTTTCATATGGAAATTTAAAGTTTACTTCGTTCTGAATCGTTTGACACCACATAAATATTCATGGTAATTCTTGTTTGTTTGTTTTTTAAGTTACATGTACACAAATATGTTTTTCTCATGAGCTGATTTCTCCATTTCTACTCCTCGGGCAGACTAACTTTGAAAAAATCACAGAAAAGAAAACCCCCAAACAGTTGTGATAGATAGAACCTTTTTTTCCCATATTAATCTGTGATTTTTTAACTTTTACAAAGTATATAAATGAAAAAAAAGAAGAAGATAGATTCCGACTAAGCCGGTTTTTCGCGTGCTGCGTCACATTATTATGAAGATGCAAATGACAACAACAACAAAAAGAAAAAAAACAAAAACAAACAAACAAACAAAAACAAAAAAACCATACCAAAAACGAAGTATGAATGACAGTAACTGTGGTTGTATATTAAGTATTGTAATAGTGGGTATACATACAGCTAAACTATGTGTGTATTCAATAAAACCAAATCAAGTAGGATTTTTGACATATTTGTCCGTAAGGCGTGTATGGTAACTGACTCACTTGTGTCAACAAAGTGAGTCTATGTTATAACCTGTGTTTGTGTGTGTGTGTGTGTTTGTCTGTATGTATGTCTGTGTGTCCGTGGTAAATTTTAACATTGCCATTTTCTCTGGAAATATTTTGTCTGCCAATACCAAATTTGGCTTGAACATAGTATGAAAAAAAATATTCACAGTCATACCAATAACAGGTTGTAAGTCTCCCGAATTAAGCTGTATTTCCGAATCATTAACGGTTTGTTTCGTTGAGATTTGTTCCGAAATCCGAAAATTCTATTTAAAAACAACAACAACAACAACAGCAACACACACACACACACACACACACACACACACACACACACAAAAGCTGCCCCACTGAGTTGCTACAAAGTCGGTTGTGTTTGAAGACGTTTTTCTTGTTCACAATTAAAAGGAAAGAAAAACAAATTCTGAACAGAATACATACAGTAATACTAACTACGCTCATCGACGTGTTTACTGCATATAAATATTCTGAAGTGGACACTGGATTAACTGGAATGAACACGACAGAAAAATTTAATCGACTGTCTCCTTCAGCCCGTTGTAGACTGGTTAGTGCAGATCTAGAGATCTACCATGTGTTGCGATGTGCTTGAAGCGATGGCAACGTCTTCTTCTTTGAAATAAAAGAATAATCGAGATATAATAAAACACACAAAAAGCATGATTTAAACAGCGTTATTACGTCCAATACAATCACGTCTATCAATCTCACGAAGAAGAAAACACCACCATTGCTTTAAATGTTAAATTTTGTGGAATGACATTGGATGCTGGATGCTTGGCAGAGTGGGGATTAGTCTGCTAGCTCCGGAACTGAACGTGCATGGTTCGATCCCCCTCGCACGCTTTTTTTCTTCTGTTTTTTCTCTCAAGCTTATTTTATGATTAAATCATATTTAATTGATAACATTTTTACACAGTTTTTTTTTATCTCTTTTTTCCCTCCTTGTGATTCCTTTACTGGATAAAGCGCAAAGCACAAAATTAATGAGTCTTGAAGGCTTTGCCACTTGTCTTTTTTTATCTAAATACATACACGGATTTCATTTTTCACAGCAATCATTGATCATACAAACAACTATATTTTGGGTAAAATCCTCACTTGGAGCTAAAGAGTTCACTGTTGTTTTTGTTGTTGTTGTTGTTTTTGTTTTTTGTTTTGTTTTTTTCCTAATTGTAACATTCCGGTAGCGGACATATGATGAGTGGTACAGAGAACGTCGAACTCGATTCCTGGTTCTTTTACCTGTTAATAGGGGTGGTCTTTTGGGGGGAGTTTGGTCACTCAGTTCAGGTAGCTGGGTGGGGGCCACAGGCGGGGTTGAGGGGAGAATTATCACATTGTCTTTCTTGTGTTCTTGAAGTAGGACTGATCAAGAGCTGGAACTGTTGGGGTGAGAAAGGGAAATCTTTGTCTGGAGAGGAAACATTTTCTATCGCCATTACAGTCAAGTCCGTCACAGGAGGTGACAAATGAGGAAGGCGGGAGAAGGAACTTGTGAATGACAGTGGTGTGCACAAAAGTGAATTTGACAATTCATTAACATTTTGGTCCCGTAGAAAATTAAGCACAAGTGTTTTTAAATCTTCGCATTCTTCTGTATCCTCAGTTCACTCCTTGACAAAGTAAAGTACCACCAGAACCATGTGTAAAATATAATGTTGTTGTTGTACATTTTGTCGATTTATGGAAAACACAAAGAACAGACTTAGAAATAGTTGGTGACGGAGGCACGATTGTAAGAATCGATGATGGAGTTAGAATAGTCCCGTTGTTATCATAGTCATTGCATGCATTGAGCAGTTATTTCGCCCTGTTGGATTGCAGAGTAGCGGTAAAAGAGAGAAAAAAGATTTATGGTTTCCCCGAGCTTTACCCCTTAATTATTTACTTGCTAAACTTACTTCATAGCTGATTTTGAAAAAAAAAAAAAAATTCTTGATATATCAAATGTATCTTTGAAAAGTCCCATTAAAAAAAAAAAAGATAATGGAAGGGTTATCTAGTTGTTGATCTGCATTTCCCCCCTCCACTAGTATGTTGTTTTATATACACGTGTTTCCGGACAAATGACACTTAAAAGAATAAGTGACCTGAAATCGAACAGGCCCAACAATATGTAACACACAATCCTGAACAAACCTAGATCCTGAAATTGCTGAACCTGCATCATTGTTTTTGTATTTTGGACCATCATATTTGGCAACTGCTGCCTTCACTGTCTTGTTATGTACAAAACACTTGTTGCTGACAACAAACATCCATGGTAGACTATTTCCCCTTAATTTTGAGATGTTGGCCTTGCCGCATGTGGAAACGGGTGAGAACTGAAAGAGGCAGCCAGGCGTGTTGAGCCCAGATATTGTGTGGGCGTTGTTAGGGGGTGGAGACGTGTTGACACACTCAAGTGCCTTCATGTACTCTGGTGCCGATCAGTTGACATTGGACCTGTGAAGAGAACTAAATGCCTTCATGTGCTCTGGTGCCGCCGATCAGTTGACACTGGACCTGTGAAGAGATCTAAATGCCGTCATGTGCTCTGGTGCCGCCGATCAGTTGACACTGGACCTGTGAAGAGATCTAAATGCCGTCATGTGCTCTGGTGCCGCCGATCAGTTGACATTGGACCTGTGAAGAGATCTAAATGCCGTCATGTGCTCTGGTGCCGATCAGTTGACATTGGACCTGTGAAGAGAACTAAATGCCGTCATGTGCTCTGGTGCCGCCGATCAGTTGACATTGGACCTGTGAAGAGAACTAAATGCCGTTATGTGCTCTGGTGCCGCCGATCAGTTGACACTGGACCTGTGAAGAGATCTAAATGCCGTCATGTGCTCTGGTGCCGCCGATCAGTTGACACTGGACCTGTGAAGAGATCTAAATGCCGTCATGTGCTCTGGTGCCGCCGATCAGTTGACATTGGACCTGTGAAGAGATCTAAATGCCGTCATGTGCTCTGGTGCCGATCAGTTGACATTGGACGAATGAGATATAACTCGAAATTACTCATACAGCATGCATTGTGGAAATAAATGAGGATGCAACTCGACTTCTCAAAATATCAGGAACCGTCAAGGTGTGAATGGGAACATGGAGAATTCCGAGAAAACGAAGCCCAGAGCCTATTCTCTCTCTGTCTCTCCCCCCCCCCCCCCCCCCCAACCCCCCGCCCCCAACACACACACACACGAACTAGAGACGGGGGTTGAGCATGAAAAGAACCCGAAAAGTAACAAACACATAAAAACGAACACCACCACCAAAAACAAGAAAGAGCTTGAAAAAAATCGCCAGCAAGAAAAACTAGCAGTTTTTGTTATGTAGAAAAAAACAAAATGAACCAATGACGTAAACAGCTACACGCTGGATCTTTACTATTCGGTCAGACCAGGTAAAACAAAAACAAAACAAAAAAACAAACTGTCATGCCTTCCATAAGATTAGGTGTAGATGTCTGCCCTGGCTTTAGATTCTAGTTGTTTATTGCTTATTTATTTATTCATCTATTAATTAATCAATTAACTAACTTTAATCATTTGTTCATTTTCTAAACTACAGTTGGTGATCAACATTTTTTTAACAAGGTTTTTAGCAAGGATTTGTGGAACATGTGGACATTTTATGCTTCTGTTTTCCACGGAAGTGAGCAGGATATTGATTTTTCAGACGGCTTGCTTGTGAAAGGAAACAAGAAATACAGATGGTACGCACCGCCCCCTTCTGCTCACAGTGACAGCGTAAATGTAAACGTGTATGTGTGCAAAATACACTGACCTGCGCATTCATGTCATGTGAGCATTGCACACATTTTACTTTTTTTCTTTTTCAAAATATGAAGTGTAACAGGCCAACTTTGATCTGCTTTACTTTTACATGTAACAAAATCACTTTCAGTTGTTTTTGTTATACATGTCTTAGTGTTTTTTTCTTTCGCATGTATAACTATTTCCTTTTTTTATTGATTGATGGAAAAGAGTTAAAAGAAAGTTGAACAAAAAGTTTCAAACGAATGACACCAATTACGTGTGCTAATCAAACAAAAAACTGATGTGCACGCACATTGAAAAGAGACAGAGAAAGAGAGAGAAGAAAGAAAATTAGTTCGATTATTTTATATTTTCTTACCCCCCTCCCCCCATTTCTCTCTCTACCTCCTCTCTCTCCGTCTCTTTCTCTTTTTTAGCCCCCCCCCCCCCCCCGCCCCCCGACCCCCTCCCCACTCCTCTCTCTCTTCTCCCTCTCTCTTAGATTAGCATTAATGTTAGCTGGTATGCTCCGAAGCTTTTGTATTTCTTCGTCCTTCAGTTTACCGCCTGTTCACTAACAGGGTGTGTGTGTGTGTGTGTTTATGTGTGTGTTTAAGAAGAATAAGAATAACTTTATTATCTCCAACTGGAGAAATTTGGTCAGGTGCATTATCACAACATAGACAAGTAAACAACATGGGGAACATAAATGTAAAAGTGAACAACAGCTTTTACGAATATTACGAAGACACAAATGTAAAAAAAATATCACATACACCGTTTCATACATACATCCACACACTGCAGGTAATAACTGGTATTCTTAATGTAAAAACAGAGAGAATATTTTTTATTAAGAAACATTATTTTGAATATAATTATAAGCATAGCCTACTATATTGCACATTGATTATAATAGACAGATAAGATAAGAATAGAGATAAATTGCGGAAAACCACAACCAGATAATCAGCACACACCCGCACCCACCCACCCCACACACGAGTAATAAACATATATTTTCAAATAAAAGCATTTCACATATTCGCTTTTAAAACATTGCAATTAATTATTACATCGTAATTATTAACAGAAATATATTTAGAATATGGACGTTAGCATTAGACATATTCCATTGTACATTCTTTCTGCATATTGCACATTATTCATTCTACATATTGCACATTCAAAATAACCAATTGTCACGTTTTTAAGCTCAGTAAACACACACACACACACACACACACACACAACTAGAACAAGCAAGGTACAACCGGAGATAGAAAAGACAGATAAACCACTCGCGGCAGGTCCCTTCTTACTGTCTATAACAGTGCTGAAGCCGTTTTGAGGCACACACGCAGTGCGGAAGGGTGGGGGTAAATCACCCTCTCCTTCCCCACCTGAAGGAAACTGGTCGGTTCTGACGGCACACACACATAGCTGCAGTAAAGCGAAAGTTAAAGCCTGAACCGGACTATAAATGGCGGGCGATTTGAATCAAGCCAGTTTCTCACCAGAGTCTGACACTGTGACGTTGGTGAAGGTTTATTCAAAATAAAAGCCTAATAAAGCTACGGTTTGGCTTCATTTATGGCAGAGAGCGAGATTTGCCTAGCAGCTTCCAATCTAGACCTGAATTGACTTTGGAAAGTACAAAATGTGTCAGCTACACGTAATACAAAATTTGAATGCAGAGAAAAGGGGCGGAGCTAGAGCCGTTTGTGTTTGCGCTAGACGTGTCTGTCAGATAAAAATAGCACCAGCACGTGGTACTGTCCGGTGAGAATTGGAAAGCATGCAGACAGCCCCTCGACGTTGGCAACCGTAAACGACCACATTGTTTGTAAAACATGCAAACGGAGAGAAATATGACGATCTACTAACCTTTCTTGGACTGGAATGATCACATAAACAGCCGGCGAGTGACCTCCACAAAAACTGTGATTGACGCTCGTAACCACCGGCGCCAGTCTGAAGTGAGAGTGCTGGAGAGGAAGCAGTTTCGGTTTTGGGAGCAGGTGTGGCAGGAGTACACGGATATCTTTCTCCGCTAAGAGTGAGTCGGTCTTTGTTTTGCTTTCACCTCCCGCATGTTTACATTTCTACCGGACACGTGCTCGCGCTTTTTATAGATAAACTCCGCCCCTTTCCCTTTTATGGATAGGCTCTAGTGCGCATGCGCAAGCGAAACCTTGCTCTCGGGAGTTAAGACTTTAAGTTATGCCTGGAATTTCCCACGTGTAGTAAGATTCGCTGTATACAATGAAAACCGATTCATTTTTGCTTGGTTTTTAGCACGTTTGCATCTGCTTGAATGTAGATAATATAAAAAGAAAATAAAGCAGCTCCCCCCACCACCAACTCCCCCCCCCCCCCTCCCCCAGCGCAATGTTGCACATGAGAGAGAGTTATAAATTATTGAACTGCGTTTTCGTAACGCTACTTTTTCTTCACACTTTCTGGTTTACATCACCATTTCTTAAAAAAAAAAATATATATATATATATATCAAAACATAAAACACATATTCAGCTCTGTCTCTCTTCTAACATCTGTCTATACATACATACATGCATACATGAATACATACATACATAATTTCATATAGATCTATCAGTATGTAAATCTAAATCTATCTATATGTACATAATCATATATATAATTCATATATAAACGAACGCTTCATGTTGCCCGAACAGACCGTTGTATTGTGCTCTATCTCTCTAAGTCTCTGTCTCTGTCTCTCTCTCTCGGGAGTTTTACATGGCTGTTAAAAGCATCTACGATTCTGTACTTGTATGTGTTTGTGACAAAGGTATTTATTCAGACTTTTTTCAGTGTCCAAGAGGAGTTAAACAAGGTTGTATGCTAAGCTCACAGCTGTTTTCCTTTTTCATCGGTGAATTGGCAGTGGAGTTATCAAAGAAGGGGAGACATGGAATACAAATGATACCTGGCGCAACAGATTTGCTCTTAATGCTATTTGCTGATGATGTTGTTCTCTTGTCTGACACACCCATAGGGTTACAAAATCAATTAAATGCCCTTAAGCAAGAAACAGACAGACTACAACAAACAGTGAATCTCGATAAGACCAATATTATAGTTTTCCGCAATGGAGGTCATCTTTCAACTCGTGAAAAATGGTGCTGTGGTGATAGGGAAATAAAAGTAACCAATACATATAAATATTTAGGAATGTTATTCACAACAAAATTGAGTTTGACATCTGCGTGGGATGAAGCAAACAGAAAAGGGAAAAAAGGTGTAATCCAAATTATAAAATCACTCAGGAGACTGCGTTCGACTGACGCTTTCCTTTCGTTTGGGCGGGGCAAAGGCAGCTCATGAATAATGAATGCGTGTCGCGGCGCAGGCTGCCTGGCTTCACCAATTTCTGCAAGTGGTTTATCTCTCTTTTCTAATCTCCGGTACAACCTATCATACACGGACTTTCACACGTCTCACATGAGAGTGCGCGCGCGCGCGCGCGCACGCACACACCCACACACAGTTCTCAAGAATTTAAAAGGTGGATTGAACGTGGAATAAAAGTCTTCAGAGCTCTGGATTTCAACTTGTGTGTGTAGTGTTGTGTAGTATGTGCGTTTGTATTTGTGTTCTGTGTGTGTGTGTGTGTGTGTGTGTGTTTGTGTGTGTGTAGTGTAGTGTAGTGTAGTGTAGTGTAGTGTAGTGTAGTATGTGCGTTTGTATTTGTGTGATTGTGTGTGTGTGCGCGCGCGCATGCGCGAGCGTGTATGCATATTTGCGGGCGGACGAGATGAGAGAGAGAGAGAGAGTCTACATGTACCGTGAGTGATTGTATGGTTTGTGCTATATAGCTTTGTATTTGTGTCTGAGTGCGTGCTTACGAGTGCGTACGTGCTTCCCTGCGCGTGCACGCGCACACGTGTGTGTGTGTGTGCGTGTGAGTATGTTTGTGTGTGTGCGTTTCCTCTCTCTTATAATCTAAAAAGCGCAAGCGAAAAGATGATAGAGTTGTCCAGTGCGTCTGCTGGCGTCCTTGGTTACACACTCATAGTAACAAGAAACACACGTGAAGAGCCCAACTGTTTCTTCCTGCCGAAGGGATATTGATCACTGGTTCATTGACGTCTTGCACAATGGTGTGGCGTTTATTCTGCAGGTCCTCAACGGGGAGACCAGTTGTCCCGTTCCCAGGTCAGTTGTTGATTTCTGCCTTTCCTCCCGGGCTGCTTGTCACAGAAGCACACAATTCATCCCTGTGGCAGGTTTTTTTTCGTCGATGAAAACAGCGGCCGTCTTCATACTGTGTTCCTCATATAAACAGAATTACGCATCCATGAGAATTGGGCTTATGGAAAATCAATCTTTTCTATGACAAGCGCTGTGTTTACCATTGTCTGTGATCTTGAACGTAATTACGCAAGCACGCACGTGCGTGCATGTTATCATACACAACACTTGCGCACACAAACGCACGTACCACGCACACAAGACACACAGACACAGGGACATGCAGACAGACGGACACACACACACACACACACACGCACGGACACACACACACACACACACACACACACAGCGACCATCAGCACCATCAACAACATTACCAGCAGCAAAAGCAGCGCTAAAAAGGTCATGCCCATTGTAACATCAATGTTTTCCTCTAAGCCACAGCTACAGTGACTGTTGTTGTCACAGTCTCATTATCACCAGAATCATACCAGAGACACACATGCGTATAAAAACCAGAAATAAACTACTGTAGTATGTTATTTACTAATTATAAACAACGCACACGGAAATTGTATCTACGGAAAGACACCACTAACTATACTTATATATTCCATGTTAACATAAAGCCAGAGCATCCAAAATGAACTGTTAGTGGGGTGGCTGGCCTTTTCTTTAAACAATGTCATAATGTTCACAAGTTTCAGCCCAAGGAAAGTCCACACATTTCAGGAACCATCACGCTCGTCCAACTGAAGAGAGCAACGCACCACAAAACATCGAAGAGAAAATGAATACGAAAAACACCGTTGCCTCAGCACTAAAGTATTTTTTGTTGAGCTGACTGTTCCTTTCCACTTTCTGCTTTCCATACTTGTTCCTTTTCTAATTTTCGTACTCACTTTCCTTCTGGTACCTAAGGTTTTTGACACGTTTTTTCTCAGCTATTCTGTGGTTACGCCAAGTATCCTGCACTCTATCTTTCACTCTGCACCCTCCAAACCTAAAGCTTAACTACTTCAGTGAACTCTGAAATAAAGCTCACGGATGAGAGAATCAATATCAATGTTCTTCTCTCCTTAACTAGCCATGGTGACAGTTTAACAGCAGAACCCCACAGTTACTGAAAATTCACCACTGGATATATGCCAGACGTGAACAGCAAAATCAGAACTCAATTCTTAGTCTTTATACTTGGTATTAAGTTCACCAAATCATCTCACAACCAAAACGGTAATAACTGTTTACCCCACATTACAAGCTACTAAATACAATAATCAGATCAAATCAAACCAAGCTGTTTTAAGAGCCTTGCTGATTGCTTAGGACATCTCAAGGCTGTAGCCACATCAGCAACTGTCCAGTCTGAATAAAGTAAACAGCAAAGAAAGACAACCACAACATCAGTTTTCACAATTAAAAGTTTTTGATGATACATTTTCAGCATGAAAACAAGCATGCATATTTGCAACATTGACAGTTTTAAATACTTTAAATGCAGGATCGCGAAATGTAACGTTCACTGATTTCGTCACGGCTACAGCTACAGTAACTTATTTTTGTGATTACAGTCTCATTCACATCACGGGCATACCAGAGACACACAAATGTGTATGAAACCCCGAAACAAACCACTTCAGTATGTTATTTACTAATCATCATTATAATGATGATAATATAAAAAAATAAAATAAAATAAAATAATGGATACTTGTTGAGCACTTTCCTCTCTGAAAGGGAGCTCAGAGCGCTTTATAATAAACATAACACACACACACACACACACACACACACACACACACACTCACACACACACACGCGCGCGCGCGCGCGGAGTCTGCATGGATTATAACTGAATGTCACTGCAAAAGGATGGAAGGCCTATGTATAGGCGTTTTCAAGATGTGTTTTCGACCAGTTTTAAAAGATTGAAATGAGGAAGAGTGGCGAAGATCGTGAGGTAAACTGTTCCATACAGATGGATTATTCAACAAACAATGAACACGCAAACTTATCTAAGTAAGGACACCACGAACTGTGCTAAAAAAACAACAACAACAACAACACTATCGTTCAGCATCTAAATTATCCTTGGTCTCAAAAATGATAGAAAAAGTGCTTCACCAGCTTTCCCTCTTTCTCAACGTCCATGATCTCTTCAGTTCTGTTCAGTCTGCGTACCGCCTGTTTCACAGAACTTGCACTAGATTCTATTGTCTGAAAATAAGCCCTAGGCGTTAACCAACAGAACACGTGTGTAAATATCAAAAAGAAAAATCGAACAGAAGATGCCAAACATTATCAAATATTATTCATCACCCCCCCCCCCACACACACACACACACACACACACACACCCACAATACACACAAGCATACGCGCAAGCGCACACACAAGTCATAGCACACACTCGTAAATAGTAAACGACCAAAAATAAGACCACCAAATTCTTAAACTACCAAAACTCGCTCACTAACTAATATTCATTATGGTTCATACTGGAAAGGGATGAGCTGTTGAGAATTATTCAGGAGGTGAAAGATTGCGATGAAGATGGGTGACGGAGAGGCTGAGGAAGTTGACCCAAAGAAAGGGGGCTTGGTATGAAAAACTGCGTTGGCCATACGTTTTGGTTCGAGCAGGGGGGTTCCTAAGCATACGGATGTCAGAAGAAGAGCGGAGTTGGCGTGAGAGTATGTAAGGATGAATGAGATAAGAAAGATACTGTAGTGTAAAGCATGAAGGAGAGGAGAAACGTGATCAAATTTAGAGGAACGAAAGACAATACGAGCAGCATGGTTCTGAACTTTCTGAAGCCTAACAATGAGGTAGCTGGGTGAACCGACAAGTAGGGAATTACAATAATCCAGGCGGGACAGCACAAAGACACAGAGTAGAGTTTTGGTTGCATCTTCAGTCAGGAGATGACGAATGGATGCAATTCTGCGAATTTCAAAGTAACACATGGAGAAGCATATTTCTAGTATTTGTAAGTCAGCATATTTTGAACTTTGCCGAATTGATTCCATTCATCACTTTCTGTCTGTTGACGCAACTAAAACTCCCATTTGTGCATTTGTCTTCTTAAAACTGGATTAAAGTAAATATCTACTTGCTGATTCTCCACACTGCATTATTCATAACTGCAGAGAGTACTCAGCTGCCTGTCTTGAAACACCCAAAGATTGACCATATTCGGCTTCCTTTGAAACAACTCCACTGGTTGCCGGCACACTCCAGGATTGAATGTAAACTCTCTATGCATTGATTTCAAGCTTTCTCTTGTTCTTCACCTATCTTTTTGATCTCCTCACTGTTGACATTCCAACAAGACAACTAAGTCATCTTCAGACAGTCGCATTCTCCGAATTCCCTCTTTTATGACAAAGTCCTTCGGTCAATGATCCTTCACATTCACCGCCCCCGTCCAGTGGAACTCCTCGCACTATGAAATAAGACACTCCCAGTCCATTTTTAGCTTCAAAACCAACCACAGGACTCGTCTATTTAAAACTTCATTTCTTGATGCCTGCGATACTGTGGATGTGTGCTTGTTTCTGTTTCAGTGTGTGTGGTTGAGGTGTTGTGTGGAGGGGAGGGGAGAGAGTGGGACTGGTTTTGGGTGTTGTAGTTGAGTTCGGGCGTTGTGGTGAACACGATTAGTTTTGAATGCTTGAATTGGTTTTGGGGTGTTTACTATGGACATTGAGTTTAGTGTGCAATTTCTATGCAATGTCTTCTCATGATTCATCATATTTGCTTCCTTAGCTGGACCAACCTGCATGTTTTAACGAATTATACATATTTCTAAATTGGAACTATTGGAACTGTGAAACGCTTAGAGCAAACTCATTTGATTAGGCGCGAAATGAATAAACATTTTTCATACATTGTTATTATTATTCTCATTCTTCTTATTATTATTATTACCATGTACTCAACGTTAGTATAAATAAAGACTGTCCAAAACAAATCGTCACTGGGGTGGTTGATCTTAGATAATGTCACAGTGTCCTCAAGTTACACCCCAGCGAAAGCCCACACAACTCACCATCACGCATATCCAACTGAAGAGAGGCACACACCACGCAACACCGAAGATAAAATGAATAAGAAAAACATCGTTGCCACAGCTAAAAAAAACATGACTTATTTGACTTATGCCTATAGCTCCGCTCGGGAACAAAGGGCCGCAACAGCACTCCTCCAACGGACACGGTTTGGGGCGATCCTCTTTATCTGGGTCCACGTCATTCCGGCTGCCTTCACTTCAGTGTCCGTACTTCTTCTCCAAGTCTGCCTGGGTCTGCCAACTTTGCGTTTGCCTTGGGGGTTCCAGTCAAGTGCCTGGCGAGTGATGTTGAGTGGTGACTTGCGCAACGTGTGGCCTGTCCACCCCCACTTTCTCTTTTTGATTTCTTCTTCTATGGGTGCTTGTTTGGTTCTGTCCCAGAGGTCTTCATTTGAGATGATTTCAGGCCACCTGATGTTCAGAATGTTGCGCAGGCATCTGTTGACAAATGTCTGGAGTTTGTTCCTGTTGGTCTTGGTAGTGCGCCATGTCTCTGAGCCGTACAGCATGACTGATTTGACGTTGGTGTTAAATATTCTGATCTTGTTGTGAAGTGAGAGGACTGAAGATTGCCAGATGGGTCGGAGAGTTCTGAAGGCGTGTCTCGCTTTATTGATGCGGCTCTTGATGTCATCGTCTGCTCCACCATCCTTGCTCACTACGCTGCCCAGATATGTGAACTTTTCCACTTCTTTGATCTCTTCCTGCTGTAATCGGACTGGGTCTTGCTGCTTGTTGTTGATGCGTAGGATCTCTGTCTTTCCGATGTTGATCCTGAGGCCGGTCTTCTCTGCCTCTATTGCGACGCGGTCTAACTTTTCCTGTGCGTAATACTGACAAATTCCAATTCAGTAGTTGCTTCGCTCAACACAAACACTTTACCCGCCGACCAGCACGTTAGTATAAATTAAAAAAGATAAATAAATAAATTATTATTAAAAAAAAATCCAACTCTCGTCTCCGATCCTTTCCGTTCATGTCCCTCTACCTCCAGTCGATCATTACAAAACCATCTTCGTTAGCACATTCCACTCTCCTGTCTCCAGCCCATCACATTACAAAGCGTCTCTATCGTTACAATCAAAATAATAATAATAATAATAAAAGAAAATTCGTTATGACAGTTTGTTGTTATCCACGACCAACCACACCAACAGCCATTGCAAAAGAAAAGGTCAAGGCTGATTTGTCATCCCCGGACATCCAATGCCACTCCTTTAAACAATCGCCCAGTCATTCCTTCAGCTTTTATTACAATAACCTAAAATAACATGCCGTCTTTCTTGAAGTGGAATCCAGAATACTATTGCAAAAACGAACATATTATCAATATAACCACAAGGAACACGTTTTACATTTCCAAGTACCAAATATTGGAAAATAAATTTATAGTGTTTAGCACCATGCAACGTACTTTCTAATTCTATCAATCTCGATCACCTCACTGACGATCGACACCAAACCCATAAACATCACAACACACGCTCGCTGCCAAACTATTAATCTGTCATCTGTGACACCTATATATGGACACCTGTATATATCCACTGTCTATCACTCACTCAGTCCCGTGTTGTGGAGTACAGGGAGCGGGCACTCAAGGCCTCCCCCACTCCCCCTACTTCTCTCTGCTGAGGGCAGCGGGCAATTCAGTGAAACCAAGTTATTCTTTCTGTAACCTTGGCCCTCAAACAGTGTCTTATATCTCACGGAACAGAGTGTTACGCGATGTTCATTGCTTTACTCTGTAAACTTGAGGTCCAAGTCGTAAACATCTGACAGCGGTCGGCATGTGGCGAAATTCCCTGCCCGCTGATCACACGTGTTTTGATGAGACGTCGCTACAATTTCAGGCGGCGCTGCGTTCGGAAAAATCCATACAGGCAACACCACATCTGCTTGTCAGGAATTCAGTGCATGCATATATATTTATTTACCTGTCAGAGATGACTTCAACAGAATTTTGCTATAGGGACAACACTTTTGGTGCCATGGGTTCTGTCACGGATAAGATTTCTTTTACATATAAAAATGGAACACATACCCAGGCTCACACCTTCCACTACAAATTCCGATCAAGGACAATAACGAAATCATTTTCATCTTCCTTTCTTGCACATTTATTCTTCCGGAACCCGTTTCCCACAACAAATATAATCACGAACACATTCTTACCACCGGCCTAACGCTCTCTCATTCAGTTCAATTCGTAACTACTTCAAAAATTCAACATCACTTTATATCTAGACATAATACTAAAAAACGAGCTCAGACGAAGAACAAAAACTTACATTTTGAATCCTGAGGGGGGTGGCGGTGGGGGGAGGGGGGGGGGGGGAGCCAGCTAAACAAAATAACACAATGAGGGTCGCTGGTACTCAACAGTCTGGCACTTCACATTTTGGATACATTCATCCTACTTTCATCCTACAGCATTTTCTCCACAATTTTCATGCTCGCATCTCTCTCTCAAACCAAACAGTGAAGTCAATCCGTTGACTCCTCATCCCAACTTCAGACTCTCCAGTCCGACCAATCAGAAGGGAGCACACAAAAATCATGCGTTTCGCTCCCTGACAGGTTCTTTTTTAGTGCGCTAAGTGCGTGCTGCACATGGGACCTTGGTTTATTGTCTCATTCGAATGACTAGTGCTCAGTTTGATTTTCCAGTCACACGTGAGAAAAGGGTGAGAGCGGGAGTCGAACAAAGACTATAACGGACACTGTATTGGCAGATATGCGTCTTGACCATTCTGCCACCTTCTCATCTTCACTGCCCGCTAACATAATGGCTTTTCTGACTGGGTCAGGTGAGGTCACTTACGATGGTTTGGACTGTGTACACCTGTGGGTCTGTCGCTTCATGAGAATCAATGAACAAGATACCAGCACAACGTGTGGTCATCAGACCATACATGGCCGGCGTACTGTACTGGTAAGACCTATCGCGCGCTCATGATGTCACACACACACACACACACACACACACACACTCACACACACACACACACACACACACACACACACACACGTGTTCTTGTGGTATTCGAACTTACATCACAGTCTGTGGATTTTCTCGAGTTTTTCTAACTGAATTATTCGATTAAAAAAATAATGCTGAATTTACCTATATAAAAGCATACTTGAAGTGGGACTTCATTAGAATCTGCCACTGTCATCATCCAGGAACAACATGTTTTAGTGATTACACTACATTACACAGTGTACACACACACACACACACACACACACACACCATTAACACGCGCGCACAGAAAAATATATAGACATACCTAAACACACAAACACACGTGCCTACATATACACACGCGCATCCCATCCCAACATACACAGAGTAACAACAACACACAAGAATAAGCAAACAAAAACCTGATTAAGTGTTTTTTTGGAGCAGTGTATAGAGCTGACTGATCAATACATAGTGATCAGGAGGACGACCTGCACAGAGACATACTGAACAGTCAGAAAAGGAAATGTAATGAGACAAACAAAACGATAAATAATCCACAACGCCAGACATCGCAGACCTGACCCAGTTCCCTGTCTGGCACTCTGTGGCTAACAGACTGTGATAACGATCGTTTTGTGCAGAACCCCACACGTGTCGTTGTGAAGAAACATTGCAGACTGTTCACCAGTCACACATTAGTCATTAGAAATTTCTGTTTGAGAGATCGGACGTTGTTTTTAATACATGTATAAACACACACACACACACACACACACACACACACACACACACACACATATATATATATATATATATATATATATATATGTGTGTGTGTGTGTGTGTGTGTGTGTGTGTGTGTACCACACCTGGGTACGTTTTTTCCGGCTTACACATTGTGTCTGTACCTGTTGTTTTCGATGTGTTTTTATCACATGTTTGTGTATGGGCGAAGTCTGGGCTCTGTACGTTTTCTGCTTGTTTGTTTGTTTTGGGTTTGATTCTTTTTACAGAGCTGCATGCATTTTGTGTTTTTGTCGATTGTTGTTTTGTTTTTTTTACAACGTTCGTGGTTTTGCTTTTCTGTCTGCTTTCTGTTTGTCTGGTTGCCTATCTGCATACTATGCACACCCTCATTTTTTGGCACACGAGTGTGTTTACACACAACCTTAGTCCATGTAATAACACCGTGTTTCGGTTGTGTGTGTGTGTATGTGTGTGTGTGTGTGTGTGTGTGTGTGTGTGTGTGTGTGCGTGTTCATTTTCCCAGGAGAAAACCTTGTCACTTGACACCAACTTCGGTTAAAGAATAGGAAAAAAAAATCAACTCTTTCAAAAGGAAAGAAAATCCATAGTCATGTTACTGTTACATTTAAATTTCTTATTCACAAAACGTAGGACGTCCAGGTGACAGGTGACGTATTGACACAGTGATTAATAGTGGTTGTTTTATGATTCTTCGTTCAAACAGAGCCTTCTTTTTGCGCTGTATGAGAGTTACATTGACACACACATCTCTCAAATCGAAATTATCTTTGTAATGGGACGTAAATCTAAATATGTTAAGGGAAATAGTTTTCTTGAAATGGACCAAACTAATCTAAAACATTAAATTTCTAAATATGACAGTGGGCATTGAAAGGGATTTCTGTTTTACATTCAATATAGAGGTTTTACACTATGTACGTTCGCCAAAGAGTTCTCTTTTGTAAAATAAGAGTTCTCTTTTGTAAAATACGAGATTGTACACAATTTAATGAACATTCAGTAGGAAGCACGTGGGACTTTTTGCGATGACATATTATTGAAAGAAAGCGAAGGACCCAGCTATATTTTATACAGAGAATAATTTGTACTTTGGTATCATCACTTACTGCATCGTTACGACCATCAGAATCAGCAAATATTCTTCCATTTGGTTAGAACGTTAGCTTCCAAGGGTTGCGAGAGTTACAATCTGCTTGAAATATGCATGCGTACTTATAAGGTTTTCTCCGGTGTCAAATTTGGGTCCATGCAAAAATCCTGCAATCACTGCAGTCCTGCAATCATCAGAATAGCGTGTGATTTCATGGATTTCATGGATTCTGACAATGAGTTGCAATTTTTTGGCGTTCGTGCCGAAGAAATCGAGCTCAGAGTGATTCGAACTGACTCAGATATTTCAGTCAGGTCACTCTGACTTTCACAAGTTACAAGTTACCAAGAGGAAAACATGATCGAAATTCATATCAAATCCTGAAAGAAAGTCAGTAAAAATTTTAAAAATATTTTTTTTAAAGTCACTCCGTTAATCATTGCAAGATTAAGTGCATTGGAAAAAGAGCTAGCCCTCGGATTGCCAGACAGCAGCATGTCAAGTAGAGAAGTTGATAAAAAGACTTCGTTGTCAGCACACTACTATTATGCAATGACAGAAACGGTATCAGCAAACAGACAGTTCCGCTGATCTGCCTCATTTAGGTCAGCAGTGAGTCACTACCCCTCGTCAACTCGTCTATATCAGGCAGCTTCATCTTCTGAACCAAATTTTGCCTGCAACGCAGACAGCAAGACAAGTTATTAGCAGATGTGGTCCAATCTGTGATGATACTGTAAGATACTGACTACAGGAAGCAGGACCACACGCAAGACGTCCAATTGTGGGCCCTGTTCTGACAGACTGACATTACCAGCAACTTCCACAATGGCATCTTCAGCACCTTGAGCGGATCTGGTTTCAGTGGAGAAGCATTTTGTTGACTCACTTGTGCAAAGTGAGTCTGTGTTTTTACCCGGTGTTCGGTCATCTGTGTGTGTTTGTGTGTGTCCGTGGTAAACTTTAACATTGCCTTTTTTCTGGAAATATTTTATCCGCCAATACCAAATTTGGGTCAAACTTAGTAGGAAAAAATATTCACAGTCATGCCAATGATAGGTTGTACGTGTCCCGAAGTTAGCCGTATTTCCGAATCACTAACGGTTTATTTCCTTGATGCTTGATCCAGATTCCGAAAACACTGTTAGCCCTTTGCAGCTGCTGGAATGTAGACAACGTCTGATAAGAAGACGCCATGATCTCGTTTTTCTTGTTCGGAATTAAAAGCAAAGAAATACAAATTCTGGACAGAACACACACAGTGACACTAGCTACATTTTCACGTGTTTACTGCGTATGAATATTCTAAAGCGGACACTGAATTAACTAGAATGAACAAAAAAGAAAATTTGAATCGGCCGTTTCACTGAGTTAAGGTCAGCATTGCCTAGACTGGTCTGTGCACATCTTGATAAAACCTGACGCGATGGCAACTTCTTCACTGCCGAATTTCTTCACTGCGTATGAATGTTTTAAAGTGGATACTGATTAACAAGAATGAACAGAAATGAGAAATTGAATGGACCGTGTTGTAGTTTCTCAATGAGTGTAAAGAGTTGTCTAACACGGATCTCTGCAGATCAAAAACAACAACAACAACAAAACAAACACAGAAACATATTCCAGTATGTCTGAGGCGATGGGAACGTCTCCTTTACCTCGGACTTGAAACAAATTCTCAAATGCCCGAGATACACTAAAATAACATGATTTAAACGGCATTATCACTTTGATCCCCGTTGTCGATTTATTCCGCTGAAAGATCATGCTCAAATAATAATGTTTGAACGTCATTGTGGAACCCGCGTTCGCCCAGTGGATAAAACCACTCCTTCTCGACCCGAACATCCATAGTTCGAATCTGCTCTAAAGCTTTTTTAAAAGAAAATTTAACGCGAAGCTTTATGTACTAAAATAGTGAATAGATAACACATTGAAACAAACTAATGATATTAGTTTTTTGTTTCTTTCTTCATATTTTTTTCTTTAAGTGTATCACAAGTGAGTCTTGAAGGCCTTGCCTTTCTTGTTTTCTGATGAAAGTAGGTTTGTCCTTTCGTGCACTGATGGCCGACAAGGAGTATGGCATGGAGGTGGGGAGAAAATTGCAAACTATTGCCGTCATGAAGTGGGCAGTTGGGTAGGAGGAACCTGATGGTTTGGGCAGGCTTCAGTTTCCACCACGGAACCCAATTCCACATCTTCAATGGTCATGTAAATGCTGCAATGTAAACGGCTGTTCTCCAGGACCATGTTGTACCACTGTTCCATCTGCAGATGTTCCAGCAGGCCAATGCCTGTCCTCACAGCACATGAGCCACAACCCAGAATTTGCTGCAACACTACATCCCTCTGTTGCCATGACCATCACAATCACTTGATCTTGCTCCCATTTATCAAGTTGGGGATGAACTTGGTCACTGACTCTTGCAATGTAGCCAGCAACCTAAAACACTCATACATGCCTTGATTCAGAAGTGGAACCAGCTTCCTCAACGGTTACCGCAGGCAATGGTATCATCCATGCAGAGTCGCTACAATGCCTGCATTACTGCAAATGGTCGCCATACAAGCATCTGAGACAGCTCAGCTTGCTTTCTGTCACCTGGAGACTTTTGGATCTGACCCCTTGAATATTGTACCATCATGCTTACAAATTACCATCAACCAGTCCACACCGTCCACAGATATTTTGACACAGTGATTAAATTCTTTGTTTGATTTCAACACTTGCTTTGTGTTTTTATTGGTGGTGTTTAATCAAAGCGGTTCAGTAAAGGGAGCAAACACACACACACACACACACACACACACACACACAGAGATGCGGGCACGTGTCTCAAAAGAAAAAAAAAATTGACAGAATATTACTCAGGTGCGGTTTTCTTTCTTTCTTTTTTTCCCTTTTTCTATTTTTCATCGCAAAGTTCTTGAAATGATCAGTTGACATGGTATGGAAAGACATGCAAATGACCTTCTGATACCGGAAAGCAGGCAAATAAACAGATAGATAAGCAGGCAGGTAAGCAGACACATAAACATATTTTTTTTAAAGACAGATAAGTAGAGAGGTATGCAGAGAGACAGACAAATAATCAGCCAGATAAACGGACAGATAAACAAACAGATAGCCACGTACATGCATACTCCCTGGGACCACACGGTGACTGTTACAATGTCAGACAGCAAAACAACATGTTTATCCTCTTCTCCGTCTCACTGAACAAATTTCAGCAATCGGTGGTAAGTTATTCTTGTTATCGGTGCTGCTGCTGCTGTTGGTGCTGTTGCTGTTGGTTCTGGTTGATGTGTGTGCGTGTGTGTGTGTTGTTCACTTTTTTGTTTGCTTCGCCGTGATGAAGACAGGAGACAGGTGTGTATGTGTGTGTCGCACACAGCAGATAATGACGAAGTAAAGCTCTGCGTGCCTCACCTGATGTCTGACGTGGTCCTGTTCCATGGAAAAAGGCAGATTTCAATCACTTTGTTTTGAACGTAGTTTCCAATGAATTCCGTAATTGGCATTTATTTCGTCACACACACACACACACACACTGGGAAAATATTTGCTTGTTTTTGGTTTGATTCCAGAAGGTAAGTGTTTTATGAAGTACCAGCTTGAGCCCCCGTTTATGAAAGTTCAGCAATGGCTTCATGGTGTTTACGCTGGCGCAGTCCCATAGTGATGATGCATAATCTAAGGTGGATATATGTGCTTGAAAAAAGTTTTTCACACACACACACACACACACACACACGTGTGGTTCGTCCGTCGGGATCGACGAGGACCATCTAGTCATCCTGGGGGTGGGTGGGCTGGGCTCTGTGGGTGCGCAGATGACTGGTCAGGCCAATCCGCGCCCGGAAGGTTATGACGCAGTGTCGACAGGGGATGGTAGCGGCTGTCGGGGACTTGCTGGCACTGCTTTTCCTGGCCTGTCTGCGTTGCTCTGCTGCAGCGATTCTGTTGGCCTCACAGGATTTGGCGCCTTTGTGGACAGCTGAACGCCACTTTGGTCTGTCCATTGCATTCAGCTCCCATGTGTCGTGGCTGATGTTGAAGGCCTTCAGAGAAGCTTTCAGAGTGTCTTTGAAGCGCTTCTTTTGGCCTCCATGGGAGCGCTTGCCATGTTGGAGTTCGCCGTACAGCAGTTGCTTGGGGACCCTGTGGTCAGGCATGTGAACTACATGGCCTGCCCAGCGCAGCTGGGCCTGCATCAAGATGGTGTAGATGCTGGGCAGGTTTGCACGAGTGAGCACCTCTGTGTCAGGGATCTTCTCTTGCCGCTTTATGCCGAGAAGTTTTCTGAGGCTGGTGGTGTGGAAGTGGTTCAGCTTTTTGGTGTGGCGTTTGTAGACCGTCCATGATTCACATCCATAGAGCAGTGTGGTGAGAACTATGGCCTTGTATACTTTGAGGGTGATGCCTCTCCTGTTCCAAACGTTCTTATGGAGTCTGCCGAAGGCAGCACTGGCTTTGGCGAGTCTGGCATTCACCTCGTCGTCGATGACAACAGTGCGAGAGAGTGTACTGCCCAGGTATGTGAACTTGTCCACCGCGTTCAGTCGTTGCCCGTTGATGAAGATGTTTGGTTCAACGTAAGGCTTTCCTGGAGCTGGCTGGTGCATCACCTCAGTCTTCTTTGTGCTGATTGTGAGGCCAAAGTTGTCACAGGCAGCAGAGAACCTGTCGACATTGTGTTGCATGTCAGCTTTGGAGGCAGCGTTGAGAGCGCAGTCATCAGCAAACAGGAAGTCATTGACGGTGTCCGTCCTCACCTTGGTTTTTGCTTGAAGCCTCCTGAGGTTAAAGAGTGAGCCATCTGTGCGGTACCTGATGCCAATGCCTACGTCAGCGTCTCTGAAAGCATCTGTCAGCATGGCTGAAAACATGAGACTGAACAGGGTGGGAGCAAGAACACACCCTTGCTTGACTCCGTTGGAGACAGGGAATGGTTCTGAAGTCTCTCCGTTGTCTTGGACTCGAGCCAGCATCCCATCGTGTAGTTGCCGTATGATGGTGATGAACTTTCTGGGACATCTGTACTTCGGCATGATTCTCCAAAGGCCATCTCTGCTAACAGTATCGAAGGCCTTGGTCAGATCGACATACGTGGAGTAAAGGTCGGCGTTCTGTTCCTGACACTTCTCCTGGAGCTGCCTGGCAGCAAACACCATGTCGATAGTCCCGCGTTCTTTCCGGAAGCCACACTGGCTCTCTGGTAGGAAACCTTGCTCAAGGTGCGCTATGAGACGGTTGAGTAGCACTCTGGCCAGAGTCTTGCCTGCGACGGACAGCAGGGATATTCCACAATGGTTGTCACAGGCCTGACGATTTCCTTTGCGCTTGTACAGGTGTATGATGGAAGCGTCTTTGAAGTCCTGTGGAACTGCCTCATGCTGCCAGATGAGCTGGAACAGCTGATGAAGCTTCTCAGTCAGCGCCATACCACCTTCTTTGTAGACCTCAGCTGGAATGGAGTCTGAGCCAGGGGCTTTGCCATTGGATAGCAGACGGATAGCTTTCTGGGTCTCCTCCAAAATTGGAATGGCATCCAACGACTCACTGACTGGCACCTGGGGGAGTCGGTCGATGGCTTCATCATTGATGGTGGAGGGGCGGTTCAGTACGCTGTCAAAGTGTTCAGCCCATCTCTCAAGGATCCCGTCCTTGTCAGTGATCAGGGTAGAACCATCAGCACTGAGGAGTGGAGCAGATCCGGAAGTGGTGGGACCGTAGACTTCTTTAAGGCCGTTATAGAAGTTCTTCATGTCGTTCCTGTCTGCAAAGCCCTGGATCTCATCAGCTTTGTTGCTCAACCAGGAATCCTGCATCTGCCACAGCTTCAGCTGGATGGTTCTGCGTGCGCACTTCAGTATGTCTTTCTTTGACTGTGACTTGGGATCTTCAATGTGGGCTCTGTAGGCTTGGCGTTTGTCTTCTAGCAGCTGCTTGATCTCAGTGCAGTTCTCATCAAACCAGTCTTTGTGCTTCCTGGCAGAAGGCCCCAGGCACTCCATGGCAGTGTTGTACACCGTCTCATGCAGTGCGTCCCATGCTGCCTCCACATTCTGGTTGTCCAGCACGGTGGACTCAAGGCGTTCCTCCAGGGTGTCAGCAAAGCTCTGCTTGATGTTGCCTAGCTCCAGCTTGTTGACATTCAGGCGTTTGAGTGCTTTCATGCCCTGAGGCCGTCTCTTGGGCTGGATGCGGAGGTTGAGCATGGAGACGATAAGTCGGTGGTCTGTCCAGCACTCGGCGCCACACATGGCCCTCGTGACTCGTACATCCTGCCTGTCCCTCTTCCTGACGATGACAAAGTCGATGAGATGCCAATGCCCAGAGCGAGGATGCATCCATGACGTCCTGTTACGGGTAGGGAGGCAGAAGATGGTGTTTGTGATAAGAAGGTCGTGCTCGGCACATGTCTGGAGTAGTTGGCCATTGCTGTTACAGTTACCAACCCCATGCTTCCCAATCACGCCTTCCCAGGAGGTGCTGTCACAACCAACTCTCGCGTTAAAGTCACCAAGAATGATGAGCTTGTCTGCGTTGGGAACAGTGGTGATAACAGCGTTCAGGTCCTCGTAGAACTTGTCCTTGATCTCATCCGGGTTGGTCATGGTGGGCGCGTAGGCGCTGACAATGGTGGTAAACTTCTTCCCGTTGCATATAGGGAGTTTCATCGTCATCAGGCGATCGTTCACTCCTTTCGGGGGGCCAGCCAGCTTGCCAACGAGGGTTGTCTTCACTGCAAAGCCAACTCCAGCCTCACGTCTCTCTTCAGGTCGGCGACCACTCCAAAAGAAGTTGTAACCTGCGCCTCGTTCACAGAGTTCGCCTTCTTCTGCCAGTCTGGTCTCACTTAAGGCAGCGATGTCGATGTTGTACCTGGCTAATTCACTCGCAATGAGTGCTGTGCGTCTCTGTGGTCTGGCTGAGTCGCCTCTGTCCAGAAGCGTACGCACGTTCCATGTGGCAATGGTCAATGGGGTGCTCCTTGTTTTCTTCTTTCTTTCCTTTGTGTGTCGACCGCTTGAGTAGGGTCCCCGTCAGCCGGGGTATGCTGACTAGGGTGGTGTGGAGCAGGCAATGTTTAGGGCACTTTTTCTAGCCCCTTCCTCATGCCATGGAGGTGAGCAGTGCTGTCCTGAAGAGGGCTGCTCAGTCGCTCAGGGGGCTGCCGATCTCCACCGCTGCTCCAGTCGGTGAAAAACGACCCTATGGCCTGAGCCGCCTGTGTGCAGGTCCGCGGCTACGACTGCCAGTGTACCCACACCTGTCGCTTCGTCGCTCGCCTGTCGCCGCAGGGCTTGGGGAAAATTATGGTATGGGATGAAGGATGACTGATGACTTGCGCGATGACTTTGTTTATAGTGAGGAGGAGTTGCGCACCGTCGACCTCACTCTCTTGTCCGAGACCGTCTGTATCCAGTGGCAAGACGAGGTCAAGACGACTGGAGATGGAAACGGATGCAGTGGATGACCAGGATGTCCTATGTGCCTCATTCTCCCCTCAGCACTCCACAGTGCTCTGCTGCAACCGCCTTCCTCTCCGTTGAACCATGAAGGTTTCTTCCGCAGAGTCCGCCGGATCCAGTCTTAACATGCTTGGGTAGACAAGCCCTAACTCACCGAGGGTTTGAGACCCGTCGGCTACCCTCACCCAGTTTAGCCAACCTGTCAAAGCCGTTGCCCGGGGGTTGGGCGCTGCCGCATGCTAGCAGCTTCTAGGACCCATAGGTGAGAACTGGGTGCCGGTGGGGACCAACAGAGGACGAACCACTCCCGGAAGAGCGTGACAAGCCCCCTCTCTAGAGGTACTACCCCTACCGTGCACCCCCTAACCCCCCCAACCCCCCCCCCACACACACACACATACACACACACACGCGCGCGCACACACACACACACACACACACACACACAGATTTCACTGTCTCCAGTCCTCTCTGGATCCATCACATTTCCCACAGAAGAAGCCTCCCCTTTATTCTCCCTTGTGCAGCAGACGCGAAAATCAAGTCTGGTAAATTCTGGTTGTGATCTGTCAGCCGGAAATTCGTCATGAGGACTGCTGTCTCCTTAATGTTATCCGTTTTGCCCATGAGTGAAATCTGTCCCCTTCACTTTGTGTCTGTAAAACGTTAGCTGGGATTCCGGACTGATGCGTCAGTAGAGCGTGAGGACGGAATGGGCCAGATACCCATGTATGTCTGGCTGGTTGGAGACAGAAGGCGCTGTTTGTCGTGGCAGGAAGAGAAGCCATGACTTCCAGGTTTTTCACCCACTGGTTTCCTGCACTCGGGGACTGTGCTGTCTTCTCTGGCACTGCTGTCGACATAGTGATTTTCAAAGACCCACTATAATGTGGTATAAACACGCAGCAATGGCTTGCGTCTAAATTGTTTAACAGTTCTTCATGGGAATGGGCCTTTTTCCTCGCAAAATGTTTGGCACCAAACACGAAAAGGAAATACCACAAGTAGACAAAATATCGTTGCTGTTCTCGACAACTTCCATCAATATCAGTAAAAAAAAAAAAAAAACAAAAAAAAAACAAACAGTCATTTCCAGTCCACATAAGCTATATATCAAATTTCAGATATTTATTTATTTATTTTTAAAGAGCTTATTTCTGAATCTTTGTTCTCACTAAGGTTGAACTAGACTGAGAGACAGTAACTGTGGAGCCAGTTAAACTTCAAACATTGATTCAGATTCACTGGCAAGATTTCAGTGTGTATTTCTTACCAGAGCAGGGATGAAAGGCGCACGATGATTAGCACCACTTTATCATGGACGTTGACCTGCAGGTCAGCAGGCTGAGTGTCAGCAAATCCAGAGGACACGGCAGCACGTGCCAGCACACATCTGGTTAAAGACCTCACAGAACGCCCCCCCCCCCCCCCCCCCTCTCTCTCTCTCTCCGCACAACACAGCTCACTTGGGCCCATTTCATTCACACCGTCATCTACCCGTCCGATTTAGTTCTCTCTCTGGCTCTCTCTCGCATCTCTCTCTGTCTCTCTCTCTCTCTCTCGTGTGTGTGTGTGTGTGTGTGTGTGTGGATCAGCATAGCAATGTTCAGGTTACATCCAATTGAAAATCTGTCGTATAAATGTTTATTTATTTATTTACATTTATCTTTTTCATTATTGTTCATGTTCTTATTTATTGAATTCAGAGACCTGTTTGGCTAAACGCCCATCCGTGTGTACAACATGAAAAGAGCCTTCCATCCACACCGCTACGTAGCACATTGCCCGTGCTGTGCCAATCGATTTCCCTTCTTTGCCAACCAGCCTGCCTCCCCAGCCCCCTGTCCAGTCTTTTCCACATCGCCCATCGGATCTCCGCCATCATGATGCACTATCTCCTTACCAATCGCCTTCTTGTAATTGTCGTTTTTATCAACTTTTCTCAAATGACCATCAAAAGTATTTATCCTAGCCGCGAGCGCGCGCGCGCGCACATCTCTGCGCGCGCGCGTGTGTTTGTGTGTGTGTATGGGTGTGTGCGAGTTTGCATGTGTGTGCGAGTTTCCATGTGTGTGTGTGTGTGTGTGTGTGTGTGTGTGTGGTTACCGCCAGTGTGTATGTTTAGTTTTTACCCATGCGTTTTGTTTTGTGTTACTAAGAAAGATGGGAATACAGTGGATATTTACCACAATTTTGTTTTCCCTCTGGACTTGTGAGATTTTGAGCACAGGATTTTCTGCGTGACCTTTGCGAGCAGTGATATGGATATCTTATAAGTAATGATTACTTATTATACTGGTGAAATATTGTGCATCTTTGATATATCTTATATGTCAAGTGTTAGCATAAAAGCCTTCATATGAATAAGAAACGTTCAATTATCCAATTCCTGTTATGCACCGTCCTTCGAAATGTAGTTATTGAGAAAATGCTTTTGCTGAAATTGATCAAACGGGTACATTGGGCCTGTGTAGCACACAGACAGGGAAGGAGTCTGGTGATGTCGGCACATCACAGCCACGCTTCTCACACCAATGTGGACTTGCCTGTGGTCCTGTCCTTGACTGAACTCGGGTTTATCGTCAGAACCCGTGTGTGTGTGTGTGTGTGTGTGTGTGTGTGTGTGTGTGTGCCAACATTGCTATTTTCCATTTCCCAATATATACAATTTTCTTGTGTTTATCAGTATTTCCAAACTGAGAAAAGTATGCACATGCCTTGTTTGAAATTTTGTTGACAGTTATTGCAACCTTTGACAAAGAAACAAAACTGTGCGTATGCTGTTTGACGCCTCTTCCTGGGTATGGAAGAACACAGCTGGGGGAACAACATACAGGCACGTGAAATGTGTGTCTGTAACACAGTGATTCAGCTTTCAACGCATCGGAAGACTATTGACTGTTTTTCCGCTCTCTCCCTTTCTCCTAATTTTGACTGGAAAATGAAAATGGCGTTTATTCATTGGGGTGAGACAATAAGCCGAGGTCTTACCTGCGTGACGTAGCCGGCGCACTGAAAAAGAACCCATGACAACGATAGTGCTGTCCTCTGGCAAAATTTTGTGGAAGAAATTCACTCTGATAGGAACACAAATCTATGTGCATGCACTCAATGCTTGAATAATCGCGTTGGTTATACTGCTGATCAGGCATCTACCTAGCAGATGTGATTAAGCTTGTATGGGTTTGTCCGAGCGCAGTGACGCCTCTTTGAGAAACTGAAACTGATTGTAAAAAATACATTGATAAATGGGTGATTTTATTTGTGGCTTATGAAAAACGCCTAGGCTTTTTTTTTATCCTTCAAAATCTGTCGGCAAAACATCAAGAAAATAAGTTTTTTCCCTCCAACACAGTTCTTGTTTTCTGTTTTCTTTTCTTTTTCTTTTTTTTTTTTCTTTTTTTTTTCTCTTTTCTTTTCTTTTTTTTTGTTTTTTGTTTGTTGTTTGTTTGTTTTGTTTTGTCCAGTCATAACACAAATAAATGATGACACGATTTTCTATTATTGTCAACAAAACAAAAAGAAAAACAACAACATATATATATATATATGCATCATTGCATACCTCTTTCTTTCTGTGTGTGCACACAGCATCAAAGGTGGAAGAAACACACAAACACAAATAGCCTTGTTCAAGACAAGACAAGATCATTTAATCCATAACATGCTACACACAGGAGAGACAGCAGAGACGAAACACATCGTAACATAGGCACATTTGATACAATTGGAAATGAAGTGGAGTGAAAGAAAATAAGTGGGAATTATCAAACATGGGACGTGCACCCCACGAAGGCAGAAGAAGAAGAAAAGCGGCATGGAGTGCGGTCTGTCGCACAGTTGTGGCTGGCAGACGTGGGTGGAGTGCAGATTGAACAGTCGGCCCGAAGGGCCACAGAAGACTTGAAGGGCAAAGCGACGCGCCAAGGTAGAGGCGTCACGACGTGCAGCTTTCTTCCTGTGGCTGTTTGTTGTTTTTCTGTCCTCTTCCATGTGTTCACATTTAAGGCATGCTCACACCTGGTTACAGTTCTTTGTATCGGAGTCTCATCATATACGTAACGAAAGCAGACATTATCCGTGGAAAAAGAAGTGATAACTCACAAATCAACTTACAAAAACCTGCGTTCAGAGATGAAGTTCAACTCCATATTGCTGGAGGACACTACACGTTTAAATAATATGAATAATGATAACAACAACAACAGCAACAACAACAACAATAATGAAACAGAAGAGTGAAGTGGTGGGGGGTGGGGGTATTATTGTTTTGAATAAGATGAAAGGATTAAAACGTTAGAAGAATATTCTTGGGTCAGTCCTGTCGGCGACGCCAGTTTTGCGACTGTGCCCAAGTTGACCGTGGTGGTATGTAAGGGGGATTTAAAAGAAAAGAAGAAAACCATATCATCCCTAGGGTAATGCCCCAATGTGAGCGGTTGAACCGCTCACTCCATGACCTGCGGCGCACTCTACCGCCTGAGCAGAAGAGACGCTGGCCCGTACATCTGCCGGAGGTTGTGCAGGCGTACAACAACACGCCTCTTGCCTCCACGGGGTTTGCCCCACACTTTCTTCTGTTTGGACAGGAACCCAGGCTCCCGGTTGACGACCTTCTGGGGCACCCTGCAACTACAGCCACATGAGCTGTGGACCTGGTGAGGCAGCATTGACAGCGACTCCAAGTCGCACACCAGAGGGCCCTACACCAGCTGCGATAAGCAGCCCTGCATTGTGCAAAGTCCAACAGGCAACAGGGCACAGCCCCTGATCTACACGTTGAGGACTATGTTTACTAAAGAAAACGATTCCTGGACCGCATAAAGTTATAGGACTTCTGGCAGCCAGACTTTCACCAGGTGACTAACCGCCCCTATGGATACCTACATGTCTATTCGGTGGTGCCATCGGCTGGTGGCCCCGAAATGGTTATCAACAGAAAAAACCTTCTGCCAGTGACTGAGCCCATGGTAGACTGGGAGCCAGACCAGCCCAGGCAGCGGCCTCCAGTCCCATCTCAACATGATTCTGACACAGAGTCGAAATATATGGTATGGCTTATATTGCCGCCCCGTCTTTAGCCCAGACGTAGGACTCCTCCACCTGTCGACGTGCCAGAAGCACCCCAGGCTGCAGCCCCAAATGTCCCATCTGCTGCCACAGCCCCCATGCCGAGGTGGTTCCAGTGCCTCAGAGAGAAAGCAAGAACTAAGAATTCACGATTTTTTTTTTTTCGTCTTCTCCAAAATGGACAACTGATGTTAAAATTCTAGTCTGTTTGAACAAGGACTGTTTTATCCATTTCATTATGTTTTATCTATTCGGGCCTGTCTTTGCCGCGTGATTCATGCAATGCCAACTGTCTCACCCTTCATGTACATGCCAACTGTCTCATGTACATGCTTCTATTTTGTTTTTATTTCAGCCAGTTCGGAGAACTTTTCTGTGTACTTTTTTTTCCTGTTTTTGTGTGTGTTTTTTAAATGATTGATTTTGCCTAACCGATGGCCAGTCTTGCCATGTGGTCTTTGCAAAGCATATGTCTGTTACTGAAATTCCTGCTAATTTAAGAACAAGTGGGGCTGTGCTTTGATACGTAGATTGATGGGCACAAAGCAATATGCTTTCCAAATTCATGTTGTAATAAACCTATTTAGGAGCCCTTCTCCGTATCAAACTGTTCAAAGTTAAGCTGGGATGCAATGGACCAAGTTCAAACTCATTATTTAACCTGGCTATTGCCATTTTGATTGTAGAAATAGGGTATTGTTCTAAAGAATCTCGTGGTCATTCCAAGCAGATGACAGTTTTACTGCAATGACTTTGTCCAACCATTGACCTGCTAATGTAATTCGTGTAGCATGATGCCATTCAAAATTTGAATGAAAGCCCATTCTAAACATATCCTCCAAACATTTATCAAACCAAACGTACGTGTCATTCACTGCCAGATTATGTCTGTTGTGTTTACACACACACACACACACACACACATGTATATACAGCAATTTTATTCTAATCTTTCGTCAGCCAAACTGGTTTCAGGCTGAGATTACGTCAGTGTCTTCGCTGGTCACATATAATGCTACAATTTTCAAATCTATATGCGATCGCTTATCGCTTATCGTACACTACAACAATACTTGTGGTTCGGATGGAAATAGATCAGGCAATTATAAAATACGAAGCAGATTTTCATTGTCGATATGACAATCACTGCATAACCAATGTTGCTTGGCTCATTTTAGATATGTGTTTCTGACACACACTTTTAACTAATTATCTATGGCATTGGATCAGTAAACCACTTTCATATACTGGCAGAATTGTTGAAATTCCTTCTTTAAACGTATGCCATTAGCGTTTGCCCACGTTAAACTGATTCAACGAAAAAAGCAATTTTCAGCCACGAACTCGCTAAAAGTGATCAGTTTCAGGTGATTTAAGATCGCTAATTCATCTTTGATAACAAACACTTCTTTTTATACTCATTCGAAAGGTGCTGTTGAGCTCTTTGTTTTGCAACCAGTCCGACGTAAACTGGTCCAGGAATCATTAAGAAATTTATCATCTAACTTACACCTGGGACAAACACAGATTTTCTCAATTTTAGCCGCACTGGGGCCGGTTTGCTTGCTGGGCCACGTGGTTGTCTTTGCAGTTCGCATAATTAGTATACATAAAATTTTTACTTGCCTGCGGCTATAGTTAGCTGACCATCCTCTGTGTGTGTGTGTGTGTGTGTGTGTGTGTTGTGCTAGGCCAGTGTGAGTAGAGTAAGTTTATAAGTTAAGGATCAAAGGATCTTGTCTAGTCTTGAACAAAACAATTTGCATTTGTGTTTGTCAGTTGATTGCCTGGCAATATGTGTATTAACATACTGCCGGATTTTAGGCATATGCCGGGCGACTTGCACCCCTATATATATAAGGTGTGTGTGTGTCTGTGTGTGTGCGTGTGTGTGAAAATCATCGGCATTCCAGAAGAAGACAACGAGGACATGGAGGGGGAAGTCAGTAAAGTCTTCCAGGCTGCGGGTTGTACCCTCAAGTCCAGTGAAATAGCTGTTGTCCACAGGTCTGGCCAGAGGAAGACCAACAGCCACAACTCCACTGTTTCCCATGGCAACGCTCCCGCTGGCCGACCTGTGCTAGTGAAATTTGTGTCTCAGTGGACAAAGGCGACGTTGATGGAGAAGCGACGTGCCCTGAAAGAGACCCAGGTGTTCAAGAAAGTCTTCATCAACGACGACCTGACTCCTCTCCACTCCAGACTGCTACACGCAAACGAGGCAGTTGACAGGGTGTCGACAACGCATGACGGTCGGATCCGCTGTGTCCTCAAGAAGACGCCGGGCCAAACTACAAACACCAAGGTCGTCCTGATTGACAACCCTGACCTATTCCACCTTGGTGTGGGCAGTGTAGACTTTGAAGCTTTGGGTCTTCAGCATGTTGTGGGATAGGGGTGCAACGGAGGGCAATGCAGTTTTCTTTCAGAAAACGGTCAAAATTTGTTACCTGACAGTTTTGTTGATTGTTTTATTTCACGTGATTGTTGTTCTGCTTTACATGATTCTTCTATGAACTATTCAAAAAGCTCAGCTGGTGAAAGACATAACATAAGCTTTGTATCACTCAATGTTTGTGGGTTGCGAAGTAGGTTAAAACATAGTGAATTTGTTACACACATTAGTCAGTTTGATGTTATTTTATTAACAGAAACAAAAACAGATAAGCAAGATAACTCATTCCTTGAAAATGTTTTCGATGATCTTGGGTATACATGTTTTCAGTCGAAAAAGTTCATCGTACCAACGTTCAGGTGGTGTTGCTTTTGCATACGAAAAGAAATATTGTAATTATATAACCACTATACCAAACAAAGACAGCAACTCAGCATGGTTCATGATTAAATCATCTTTAACGGGATATGATAAAGATGTGTGTGTTGGAGTGGTTTACATCCAGTGTATAGTAGTGTTGATATGTTTGATGATGTTGAAAACATGCTCTTTGACATACAAAGTAAATATGATTGTTATATTCTGTTAGCAGGTGACTTTAATGCTTATACCAAAAATTTGAAAGATTTTATTGATCAACATCAGAGTGACAGTAAAGGTCCATTCCATGATTTGATCAATGTTTTAGATGAGCAGTTATAGCCAGTTAAGTGTAGACATAATCAAGATAATCGTCGACCAAACAACTATGGGTATAGATTGATTGACTTGTGTAAATCGTCTTCATTGTATATTCTTAATGGAAGAGCTGGGATGTCGGAATCGGAATGTTTACCAGTAATGGCTGTACTGTGGTTGACTACATGATTGTTTTGTTCACAAAAATAACAGATTTCACTATTTCCCCATTTGATGCTTTATTATCTGATGTACACAGCCCGTTGATCTTGTCTCTGGCTACTGAGTGTCACACATTGAACCATAAAAATCATACTGATACGGCTGTCATACCGTGTCATAAAAAAAAGTGCCACATCAAATTTAACAGGTCAGAATGAAATAATACGAAAATGGGAACACGCAAAGGCTGCGTCTGTTCAAGAAAATTTGTACAACGCTGAGCTTACACACTTAAATAACGCAATCGATGCTGATGATATTGACGTCATAAATGATAAGCTCGCAAACATTCCGATTCAGACGGCAAAAGATACTCTCGTGACATATCAAATTCGTACTTCTAAGACAGAACACAGAGATAGTCGCAGTTGGTTTGATTCCACATGCAAACGAAGCAGATCAGAATATCTTACAGCTAAACACAGAGTAAAAAAAGAAAGAAGAAATTCTAGTAAAAATAGAGACACGCTCAAAAGAGTCAGCAAAAGTTACAAGTCCGTTTTAACGAAAGCAGAAAAGACGTGGAGAAAAAAATGGCACAGAGAACTACGAAGTTTACGCAAATGCAATTCAAGAGAACTATGGAATAGAATTAAAAAGAAAAAGAAAACATCATGTCCCATAAATTTATAAGACATGTTTCACCATTTCAGCAACCTTAACGCTAATGATAATGAACATATTGACAGTACAACTGCAATGCTCATTATGAATTTGGAGGATAATGATGATATTTTAAATGCATGTATTACTGGAGATGAAATTACTTCAGCCATCAAAAGACCGAAGAAAGGCAAAAGTGCCGGTGAAGTCATGATTCGTAATGAATAATTAACAGCGTTCCTTTGCTGACAGAAATATACTGTAAATTATTTAACAAGGTACTGGACGAAGGGTATCCGGCTTGATATTGCCATTGTATAAAGGCAAAGGTGATACACTTGACTGTGATAATTATAGGGGAATAACTTTGCTCAGCTGTGTTGGAAAACTATTCACTACAGTGTTAAACGCTAGACTGACTAATTATATCAATGTAAACAATATACTTTCAGGGGCCCAAGCAGGATTTAGACATTCCCATTCTACATTAGATCAAATGTTCGTTTTGAAATCACTAATTGATATTTTCTACATGAAAAAGAAGAAACTTTACTGTGCTTTTCTTGATTTTAAACAAAGCCTTTGATTCAGTTTGGAGAAGTGGGTTATGGCAAAAACTTGTTTATGAAGGCGTGAATGGTAACATTTTGCGTGTCATAATGAACATGTGTGATAGAATTAAGTCATGTGTGTTTTTAAATGGTGAAAAATCTTATTTCTTTAGCATTTGTAAGGGTGTACGACAAAGAGAAAATCTCTCGCCTTTGCTTTTTTCTCTGTATCTCAATGATTTAGAGTTGTATTTGACTGAGCATAAGAGTCCATCTGTTGATCTTTTATTGAATGTTAACATTTCAGAGTTAGATAATTACATGCGATTATTTGTACTATTGTATGCAGATGACACAATTTTACTTTCAGAGACGAAAGAAGGATTACAACAGTCCCTCAATGTTTGTAAAGTGATGGTATTTAATTCTACAAACAAGCTAAAGCCTGTTTTTAAGTTTGGTGATGCATGTTTGGATGTTGTCAATTCTATTAAATATCTTGGCATCGAATTTAGTTGAACAATTTTTATTCTCATAAAACTATAAAAATGTTTGTCGTTTCGGAAAAAAATATGGCTTTTGTGGGGTTTTATAAAAAAAAAAATTACGCAACACGACAAAACGCTCTGTTTGTCCAAGTCGGTGTAATATTCTGCCCAAATGGTTGTAGATGTAAATATACAGGTAACTGCTAAACAACCAGATGTGGAATAACACACTAAAGAAAATTTGAGCAGAAATAGATGAAAGGCAAAGTAAAAGACATTCCATTTTGACCATGGGCACACATGCAAACTGGGGGAGGGGCAAAACAGATCAAGGTTTAGAGACAATACTTGAAGAGCTAAATATGTTAAAGGTAAATCAAACAGCAACCTTTGTTTTTATCATTTGGTATGTGAAATTATCGCACTTTCTTATGATAATTATAGGGATTAACATAAAGAAAGCAAAATCTATATTTGTCCTGTGTTTGTGTCTGTTTCAGACGGCGTCAGAGGGAAGTACTGACCACCAGAAGTACTTGATTGATAAGGATCCAGTACCATCATGGCAGAAGCTCCGCCTGAAGGAAGACCCGGATTAGTCTTCAGCTGACCAGTGTATCATCCACCAACAGACTTACAAAAGTGGTGAAAATGAGTCTGATTTCTCCAAATTCATTCAAATCATGGGAAACTGTGCTTGACTAAAATAAGGAATCATGCACCTGTGCTGGATGCTGCCAAGACGGTAGTTGGTATGGAAGTACCAAAAATAAAATACCATAGGTACTGCAGAACTGTCTTCACTATGAAACATACTTTGAATAGCCTGAAAAGAAAAGCAGAGGAACCAGTTCAACCACGTGAGGAAGCTTCACAGACAAAGCGGCAAAGTCGAGGACCATCTTCTACTTCAAGGGTTCTTCCAAAACAATGTATATTTTGTGAAAATTCTTCGAAGTATCTGAAAAAATCCAACACAAGAGAACAGTTAATACAGGCAAAAGAACTTGTGTGGATAAAACCCTACGTGACATTGCTCCTGGGAAGAATTACTCTCTTGTTGATGGAATCTGCTATCTTTTGTAGACACAGTGCTGTCTCGTTCTCTTCACGCTGTTCATATGATACTCCATGTCCTAGCCTGTTCAACGTTCTGATCAGCTCCACGTTTCAAGTAAGACTTTTCAGACCATATTATAAAAGGATGTGTTTTGGAGTCTTCTGTTGCCCATGACTTACAGCAAACACAATGTCTTGGTAAACGAGTCGATGAGGATTCGATTCCTGGTTGATGGGTTCTCGTTGTTTGGATCACCAGTAATGAGTGCCAGAAGAAAGCGTTTCAGATCAGCATTACAACAGATTTTATGGTGTCCAAATCTGATGGTTGATGGGCCATGGTGACTTGTTCTGCGAATTTTCCACTGCTTGTCGAAGATGCAGAGATGCTTTATCCAACATTTTGTCAGTCGATGAGCTGTCTGATTTCCACAAGGCCAGCTGTATTTTGAGTGCCTGATACATTCGGCCAAGTTCGTGGGGACTGAGAGTGACTGGCATCACTAAAATCTTTCCATTTTCATCTGGAAACATAATCAGCTCCTCACCAAATCTAATCTCAAGTTTTCCACGGATGTGTCTAGTTGTCGAATCTTTGACGTCTTTGATACCATTCACTGACATGAATATATTCAACTTCTCAGTAAGAGTCACTAGAGGAATGACGTCTGGCTGTGCCATTAGTTCTTTGATGTGCTTGAAAAGCAAGGCATACGATGCATGCATCCTCTGCGTTCTGATATGTCCTTTCTTCGTCATCTGGCATTTCCTCATCAGCCTCTTTCTGAGTTGGCAACCTATCTTTACATGTTTCTTTAGTGTATAATCTGTAGCATGTCCGACGGTATTGTGCCTCAGCTGCTACCACGTCTCTGCTTGTCGCTGCAGATATTTTGGTGTCACATTTTTTCACAGCAATGTCACGTAGGGTTTTATCCAAACGAAGTTCTTTTGCCTGTATTAACTGTTCTCTTGTGTAGGATTTTTTCAGATACTTCGAAGAATTTTCACAAAATATGTATTGTTTTGGAAGGACCCTTGAAGTAGAAGATGGTCCTCGACTTTGCCGCTTTGTCTGTGAAGCTTCCTCACGTGGTTGAACTGGTTCCTCTGCTTTTCTTTTCAGGCTATTCAAAGTATGTTTCATAGTGAAGACAGTTCTGCAGTACCTATGGTATTTTATTTTTGGTACTTCCATACCAGCTACCGTCTTGGGAGCATCCAGCACAGGTGCGTGATTCCTTATTTTAGCCGCTTCAAGCAAAGTTTCCCATGATTGGAATGAATTTGGAGAAATCAGACTCTTTTTGATCACACGTGTAACTCTGTTTGTGAATGATAAACTGGTCAGCTGAAGACTTTAATCCAGGTCTTCCTTCAGGCGGAGCTTCTGCCATGATGGTACTGGATCCTTATCAATCAGAAGTACTTCTGGTGGTCAGTACTGTCTTCTGACGCCGTCTGAAACAGACACAAACACAGGACAAATATAGATTTTACTTTCTTTATGTTAATCCCTTTTAATTATCATAAGAATGTGCGATAATTTCACATACCAAATGATAAAAACAAAGGTTGCTGTTTGATTTACCTTTAACAGATTTAGCTCTTCAAGTATTGTCTCTAAACCTTGATCTGTTTTGCCCCTCCCCCAGTTTGCATGTGTGCCCATGGTCAAAATGGAATGTCTTTTACTTTGCCTTTCATCTATTTCTGCTCAAATTTTCTTTAGTGTGTTATTCCACATCTGGTTGTTTAGCAGTTACCTGCATATTTACATCTACAACCATTTAGGCAGAATATTACACCGACTTGGACAAACAGCGTTTTGTCGTGTTGCGTAATTTTTTTTTTTATAAAACCTCACAAAAGCCATAATTTTTCCGAAACGACAAACATTTTTATAGTTTTATGAGAATAAAAGTTGTTCACAAGTCCCTTGCGCTTCGTTTTGCTTCTAAATATGTCTTCTTATATCTTACTGGGTAGCCTTTACAAAAGACGAAGTGCCGCATTTTGTGTGAATTTTGTCATGAAATCCTCAAAACGGCACTACATTTCATGAACGAAATGATATTTTGATAAATGTATAAGAACAAAAGTTGTTTTGCATGCTATTCTACATCTTCTTCTTTAGTAAGTACTTTTTTCTTCGCAACCATTTAGGCAGAGCAGAACACAAACTGAGAATTTTGTCGTGTTGCGTAATCTTTGATGACACTCACAAAAGTGATTACTTTTCCAAAACGATCAATATTTTGTTAGTTTTATGTGAATAAAAGTTGTTCACAAGTCCCATGCGCTTCGTTTTGCTTCATAAAGTGTCTTCCTATATCTAACGATTTAGTTTGACAAAAGGCGACATGCCGAATTTTTTGCGAATGTGTCATGAAATCCTCAAAACGCCACTACACTTCACGAACAAATAATAATTTGATATATTTATAAGAACAAAAGTTGTTTAGCGTGCTATTATACATCTTTTTTGTTCAATAATAGTTTTTCTATCTTCAATGGTTTAGGCTCTGGGAGAACAGAGCTTGATCACGATGCGCGTTCTCGACGCGGTAGGGTGGTGTTAGAAATCACGTGATAACAGGTAGAAAGCTGCCACGTTCACAACATTATTATGATTTTCTGACATCTAGGGACATAGACGATTCCAAAAATATATGATAACACTTGCCACTATGAGTGGTACCGATTAACCTGCTGGCTGATGGACTATATGTTTTCCTTACTTCAGTCAGCCAGAAATCTTGATTTACCTTTACATATCATTCTGGACATGTACCAGTCTATGATTGTTCCCATTTTGTTGTATGGTGCAGAAATATGGGGTTATGAAAATGTAGATATACTTGAAAAATTAGAATTGAAATGTTTGAAACGCTTGTTCAAACTGAACAGAAATACTATAACCCAAATTGTTTATGGAGAAATTGGTATTTATCCAATTAGTGTGTTAGTGAAAATGAGATTAGTTCGATTTTGGACCAGCTTAGTGATATCAAACAGAAAAAGTATTTTGGGAAAATATATTTGATATTACTTGATTTATATCGAAAAGGTATTTATTCTTCAAAATGTATGAGTTGTATCAGACAAATTTTAATAGAAGCAGGGTATGACTGTGTTTGGGATGCTCAATTCTTCTTGGAGAGGGAATCTTTCTGCAAGAATGTCAACATTGCTCTGAGAGATAGTTTTCAAAATCTATGGAGACATGCTCTAGAGGCGAGTTGTAAATGTTTATTTTATCGAAATTTCAAAAGTGGATTTGGCAGAGAAAAATATATAAGTCAAATGCCTGATAATTACGTTATCAGCTTCTTCAGATTTCGAAGTAGTAATCATAAGCTGGAAATAGAAACAGGGAGACACAAAGGCATACCACTAGAGTTACGGCTTTGTAAGGTTTGTAACACGTCTGTGATTGGTGATGAGTTTCATTTTATAATGGAATGTCCCAATTATGATCAGTTACGAAATAGATATGTTCCTAAAAAATATTTGTCTCCAAAATCGGTGTTTAATTTTTGCAATATGCTCAAAGGAGGCAAAAAAGTCATTTTAGCTGTAAGTAAGACGATTAGATTTGCAAATGTTGCCTAGTTATACTTTTGGTGTTAAAAGACATTTGTGTTTTCTCAACTTTTATGTGACATTGTTGTGTATTTGGAAATGTTTGTTCTGGGCATGAAAAGTTTATTTTGCAGTAATCCTCCATACTCCAATAGGAGTGAAAGGATAATTAAAACTTGAAACTTATTATTATTATTACCATCATCATTGTTATTATTGCGATTTTCTTCTTCTTATTGCGATGGGTTAGCTGGGTTTGGGTAGGGATTGGGGACACAAGAACACCTGAAACACCAAAAGTGGGACGTCAATAATACATGTATGTGGGTTGTAAGGAGCATACACAGTGCTGAGACTGCCTCTTGGTTTGGTATCTGCAGAAACACAAACTAACTCAGTGCTTATCTAAAAGCTAAATATCAATTCTAAAGAACTACAACAGTGTTTGACAACAGGCTAGGGCAACTAGAAATTATGATATAATCAAAGCCATGTAGAATACTACAGGTACACTGACAACTAGTCAACTGTGGACTTTATTTTGTGTAACTTCACAAAGTAAATGTAACTGATGGGGCCGGGACTATGTTTATTGGTAAAAGCACCCAAACAATATGAATTATGTAAAAGTATTACAGCTGTATTAAAGCGACTCAAATGAAACAGTTATCATGCAGCACTAATACATGATACTGAGTCCCAGACCTGACAACTCCTCCTTTCTCGGGGGAATTTATCACTCACGGTTGCACTTCATACCTCGCTTCCGCGTGCACACACACACACACACACACACACACACGTGAAAAAAGAAACATTGGTCGTTTCGCCTTTCTTAAGATTTGTGCAAATCCGGTGAGAAAAAAGTGGGGGTGGAGAGTATGAAACTTAACGTGATGACGCCGACAATGGCTGTTGCTGCGCTATTGCCGTTCTATATCAAAATACGAAATGGGGGAAAAATTACTGTCACCTTCTTGACTTATCCGTCCCGATAATAAAAGGCCTGTTTCTCGTCTATTCTGTGTTGACCCAACGAACCCTGATGCCAAAGATTGCATGTAAATTACCCCGAAAAACAAAATCACGAATAAAGAAACGAATATATGAATGCACGAATAGATAGATAATAGACACATTAAAAAAAGTATCAATAAATTAATGCATAAACAGATAACTTGAATATAATTAATTAAAAATATGAAGCAACAACCCCCCCCCCCCGAAAAAAACAACAACAAAAAACAAAACAAACAAACAAACAAAAAAACAAAATTTTTAGTCATTCGGATGAGACGATAAACAGAGGTCCCGTGTACAGCATGCACTTAGCGCACGTAAAAGAACCCACGGCAACAAAAGGGTTGTTCCTGGCAAAATTCTGTAGAAAAATCCATTTCGACAGGAAAAACAAATAAAACTGCACGCAGGAAAAAATACAAAAAAATGGGTGGTGCTGTAGTATAGCCACGCGCTCTCCCTGGGGAGAGCAGCCCGAATTTCACACAGAGAAATATGCTGTGATGACAAGAAATACAAATACAAATAAATTAGATCTGAGCGTAAAATATGTTGTGTTCATTGATCAAATCGAGAAATTTAGCCTTATAATTCATCACAAGGAACGCGCTTTGGGAACACACCCGCCTCCCCCTCTCTCATGTGTATGCTGGTTTCATTTCACTGCCACCCTTCTCACATGGCTGTCCTGTTCTTCTCTCCTCGGGTTTTCCACCCTTTCCCTGTGTGTGTGCGTGTGTGTGTGTGTGTGCGTGCGTGTGGGTGTGTGTGCGTATGTGTGTGCGTGTGTGTGTGTGTGTGTGTGTGTGTGTGTGTGCATGCGCGCGCGTTGAATGAATGGAAGAGAGATAGGGGATGGGGTGGGGGTGATTGTAGCATGGAAGGAGTGAAATGAAAAAAATGAACAAATAAATGAACACACAATGAACAAAGAGACAGTTTAGTTACAGAAAAGCGATAAAGTAACTCAGTTTCTCTGACGAAGACTTTTATAGGTGCTTGAATTCAAGTCTAAAACCTCGTCAGCTGACTCTCTCAGACTTTGGTCCGATTCGCAGACCAATTCTGAGTTTAGCTCTCAGACGATTATCAAATTCATTACGGACCAAGTATTGTTCTAATGTCAAGTGCATATGCTTTAGTAACCTGACAATTGAGCATATAATTTTCACTGTAGCTTGATGAAGCCTTTTGTACACGAAAGTGTGTCTTCACAAGTGACTGAGAACGTTGATGTTTTTGACTTTTTGCATTCATTATCAGTTGTTTCGCTTGTCAGTTTAACGACTTCTCTTTTACGAAGTCCTTTAAGTAATTTCCTGTAACTGTATTTAGAGGTGTTTTTTTGTTTGTTTTGTTTTGTTTTGTTTTGTTTTTCTTCCAAATTTCACCCACATTTTTACCCTCATTTGCCCAGTTTCCCCCAACCCTCCATTCATCCACATCTCCCACCCCTTCTAACCGATAATATTCAAATGTATTCATAAATACTTTAACAAAATGTCTTCAATCACCGATATGTGTGACGGGACATTAAACAAAAATTCCTCCTTCACAGAAGTCAGCACACACTGCGTGGGGTGCATGATGCCCCACAGACAGCACAGGACATGGATCGTGTCCAGCAGTTGACGGCCACTCCCTAAAGCATGCGCTCGCCATCCACACCACCCTCACCATCCACACCACCCTCACCATCCACACCACCCTCACCATCCACACCACTATCACCAACCACACCACCCTCACCATCCACACCACCCTCACCCCCATGACCACAATCACCATCCACACCACCCTCACCACTATCACCATCCACACCACCTTCACCACTATCACCATCCACACCACTATCACCATCCACACCACCCTCACCACTATCACCACCCTCATCATCCACACCACCCTCACCACACACCACCCTCACCACACACAACACCCACACTACCTTCACCACCAACACCAACATCACCACACACAACACCCACATCTCCTTCACCACCCACACCGCCCTCAACACACACCACCCTCACCATACACAACACCACCATCACTACCCTAACAACTGACACCCCCACATTCCTCAACGTCCATACCACCCACACCACCGTCACCACCCTGGCGACCCTCACCACCCACACAACCTTTCCGACACAAAGTGAACACTAGAGAACGACTTCGGTACTGAGGGCGAAACAACCTGAGGACAACAGTTCTTCCAGATCGGTCGACCTGCATATCGGGAAGCGAGCTGCCACGGACAGATGAGACTGAGTGGGATCACCATAGACTAGTAACAGTAAGTGCGATCACCAGGGACTGATGACTGTAAAGGGGATCACCAGGGTCTGATGACATTCAGTGAGATCACCAGGGACTGATGACTGTAAAGGGGATCACCAGGGATTGATGACGTTTAGTGGGATCACCAGGGATTGATTACGTTTAGTGGGATCACCAGGGTCTGATGACATTTAGTGGGATCATCAGGGTCTGATGACATTTAGTGGGATCACCAGGGACTGATGACATTTAGTGGGATCACCAGGGTCTGATGACATTTAGTGGGATCACCAGGGACTGATGACATTTAGTGGGATCACCAGGGACTGGTTAGTTTGACTGGTGTGACTTGGACCACCAGGGACTGGTTAGTTTGACTGGTGTGACTTGGACCATCAGGGACTGGTTAGTTTGACTGGTATGACTTGGACCACCAGGGACTGGTTAGTTTGACTGGTGTGACTTGGACCATCAGGGACTGGTTAGTTTGACTGGTGTGACTTGGACCATCAGGGACTGGTTAGTTTGACTGGTGTGACTTGGACCACCAGGGACTGGTTAGTTTGACTGGTGTGACTTGGACCATCAGGGACTGGTTAGTTTGACTGGTGTGACTTGGACCACCAGGGACTGGTTAGTTTGACTGGTGTGACTTGGACCACCAGGGACTGGTTAGTTTGACTGGTGTGACTTGGACCATCAGGGACTGGTTAGTTTGACTGGTGTGACTTGGACCACCAGGGACTGGTTAGTTTGACTGGTGTGACTTGGACCACCAGGGACTGGTTAGTTTGACTGGTGTGACTTGGACCACCAGGGACTGGTTAGTTTGACTGGTGTGACTTGGACCACCAGGGACTGCTCCTTTACCACATGCCCTCGAGAAGCCGAACATGCTGCCAGTATTTTCATACTGATCACAATTTATTTCTTTTATCAGATCTCTTCCTTTTCTTGTTGTTCTCATTGTTGCGATGTTAGTTGTTATTGTTCTGGTTGGTTGTTCCTGTTTTCTTTTTGTTTTGTTTTTGCTTTTTGGAGCGATGGTGACGTTTATTTGTTGTTTTAACACTGAAGTGGCAAAATCGGAATGTGCCACGTTTCAGGTCATCTTCCATAGAAACAGTGATTCAAACAAATCCACCTAAAAGTATCACAGTTTTCAAGAAAACGACAATTTCACAGTTCTGCTATAGAACAGAACACACGCACACAGACACAGACACAGACACGCGCGCGCGCACACACACACACACACACACACACACACAGCCCACAACCACGCTCGCGCGCGATCAGATTCTTTCGGCTGTGCGATCCAATTTTGACAAGTTGCGAAATATCGTTCGGTCTTCCTTTCGCTCTTCTCCCTAACGTTACTTCCCACCCACCCACCCATGTCCCTCCCGGCACTGTTGCGCTTTCTTGCCCATCCCACGCTCTGTCTGAGTTTTACCAGCATGGCTGGCACACAGCCTGTAATCCTGAATGCGTTCGGCTCATCCACAATTCAGCCAATGGCAACGCTCGGCACATCAACCCACCGCTCAGCGTAGGTACAAAAAGCAAACAAATCGCAGAGCAAATTCGAGCGCTTCCATTTCTCTCCGGAATCTCTGACCAGCAGACACTCCCGAAGTTCCAGTTCCAGAACTTTCCACAGGACGGCGCCACATCGGGCCGGGCTGCTATTGATCCTGACCGGGCCAGTTGCCCACTTTGTAGGACTTGTGACACTAATTGAGTGTGACTGCAGTCCACAGGGACCAGTGGGAAAACGTTAGAGAAGGGAACAAGAACGCCTGTTGTCACAGTGTCAGTTATTTCTGTTCTCTGGACGACAACCTCTTCTCGGTCAAGTCAGTTAGTTTTCAATTGGCGCTGTGATTTTCCGAATCGAAAGGAAACAAATAAAAGAACTATTTAAAAAAAAAAAAAAATAGTGACAATTTTTCTCTTGACAACCAAACAAAAATCAGGTGCGGTAAAAGAATGGAGGCGTGGGTTCGAACCTTGTGCCTGTGCATGGTGCTGGGCGTGACATCAGCGTGGACCTACGGGCTGGGCCGGAGGAACTTCCGGGCAGAAACCTTCCCCTTCCCCTGGGCCCCAGCACGCCGCTCTGCATACGTCCCGGTCAGTACCGCCTCCCCGCCTTCCTTCCTGCTGTCTCTCGCTTCCTGTTTTCTACCTTTTTCCTTTCTGCCCTCTCTTTCAATTTGTCTTCTTTTTTGTTTTCTTGTTCTTTTTCTCCACTTTTTTCTTTCTGTTTTTCTGTATTTCTTTTCTTTTTTTTCTTCTTTTTTTAACTCACTTGTGTAAACAAAGTGTGTGTGTGTGTGTGTGTGTGTGTGTGTGTCCGTGGTAAACTTTAACATTGACATTTTCTCTGCAAATACTTTGTCAGTTGACACCAAATTAGGCATAAAAATAGGAAAAATTCGGTTCTTTACAGTTATCTTGTTTAAAACAATATTGTACCTCTGGTATAGGCACAAAAAATAATAAATGAAGCCTAATTATATGCAAACTGCATTTACTGTTATATTTATATTTTTTGTATTCTCTAAACTTGGCACTTTGATCTGATATTCTGACCCAACAACAAGAGCAGTCATTATTATCATTTTTTTGTTCAAACAGGAGCTTCTTTTGCTAAGCATGGAAGTTTTATTTATTTTGCAAACGTTTTGGTGCAGATAGTGAAAAAGGGAAATTACTCTGTAATTAATGCTAGGGGACTTAATTTGCTTTAAACTGATCTTTCTCATCTTAATGTACTCAATACATAAAAAGCTTGGATTTTTTTTAAGGGCATCACAAGTGAGTCTTGAAGGCCTTGCCTCTCTTGTTTTTCTTACTCTGTTTATGTAATTCCAACTTAAGATGCATTCACTTGTTTGTTAGCTCTTGAGATTGTTGTATCGTTCAAATAACATCATTCACAGAAATAGATAGACAGATACATAGATAAGTAAATAGATAAATGATTTAAAGAAAATAAATGATGAAATAGATGAATGCATGAATAAATAAATAAATAAATAAATATGATGATAGAAAAATACATAAATAGATAAATAAGATGAAAACTTCTTGTTCTTCTCGTTAAAGAAAATGAAAACAACAATGGCAGATAAGACAAAGTGCTTTCATGCAATGTTCTTATGATTTACTTTGATTTCAGGAAGACTGTAAACTGTTGAACAATAAAACAGCATTTGTCTCACAGCAAACTTGTTGGGAGCATTCCGAATAAAATGGCATCATTCCGTGTTCAAGTCAACAATTTGCTGTCAGTTTCCTAACAGGTAGTGTGGAAATGGACAAAACCATAAAAGCTGACCGACACGATTTTATTTAAAAGACTGCATGTTTGTACCATTAAAGGTGACATTTAAAAAGAAAAAAGAGAAACTACAATTTCTCCGTAATTAATTAAAGTTGTGTGTGTGAGGGGCGCAGGGGGTGGGCGGTGGGGGTGGGAGCGGGGTGTATGCGTGCGTGCGTGTGTGTGTGTGTGTGTGCTCGTTTGCTCTTTAGTTTAGCGTCTTTTCACAATCAGTCATATTAGACGATTAAAAAAAAGTGGTGTGGGGGTGGGAGCAGAGGGGGAGGAAAACAGAAAAGGTAGAAAACTACCAAAAATTGCATAACTAACATGCAGTTACATTGAACAATAACAATTCAGTAATGATAACAATAATCAGAAACCATTAACACAATTCTGAAGTACATTAAAGGAATAGGGCTATGAACTAATGCCTGAGAAAGTTCGACCATAAGAACCTCGTCAGTAATAACTTTCCAAAAATCATCTGCAGAATAGTTCTTCTCTTTGAAATATTTGGGCAAGAAGGTACGTAACTGCTGACAGTGAAACAAACAATGATGCAAGCTGAACTGCTAACCACAGGTGCATGTAACATTTTTACTATACTTTGTCTTCAGCGCATCAAGTTTTTTATACGGAAGAAAGTAGATGTTATTGATCTTGTATAGGAAGCTTGATGGATTCGGTATCTTTTCTTTAATAATATTCTCCGGGAATAATGTTCCTTTTTGTTTTAAAAACTTTTCCTTCCATCGATTATGAAATCGACCCCATGCTGATTTTTCTAACAAAGTGTGTGGCTCTTTTACGGATCGACGGACACGCATTTTTGTCGATTTTTCTTAATCTTGTGCTCCTCTTTTGGCTGCTTTATCAGCAGTTTCATTGCCATAAATGCCCACATGAGAAGGCACCCAACAAAAACTTACTTCAGTCCCTTTAATCCTCAAATAATGTACCAAATGAATTGCCTCAATAACTAAGTCAGGGCTTGTTTCAAGGCTAAATAATTCTAGAGCAAAACGTTTATGAAAATTATAAGCCGCTTACCCTGGGGAATGGATACAAAAACATTGATCCATCTTTCCATGTAAGATGTAAGATAGCCTATGCACAAGAAATATTTTTCAGTGCACCTAAATATCTATTACAAAAGATTCAAAGTGTAGACTGTAAGACTATCAAAATTGCCATCGAAGTGCCTTTCTCATACATCCAACCAGGAAACAGACAAAACAGCCGGAATTCTTCCCTTAAATGAACATCGTGAGAGAGCTAAAGCCATTTCATCACAAGAAACAGTTGCAACTTATGTTTCAAATTTGTTAAAAGAATCTGATATTAACATGAAAGAGTTAGCTGCAAAAACACATCATACTCCTGTTCCCTTTTGGGAAATGTTGAAAGCAGATTTTGTTATCAGTTATTCTGAAACAAAAAAGGAAGAAAACATCAATATCACAAGTACTGTCAGAATTCATATAGCAGAAAAATATCAGAATCATCTCCATATATTTACAGATGTGTGTGTGTGTGTGTGTGTGTGTGTGTGTGACGACAAGGTTTTGTGCATCGCGTGGGAACTCGGGACAAAAATGTTTTAAAATTGAACACTTGAGTGTTACTGTGTTGCATTGTGTTTTGTAGTGTTGTATTGTATGACTTGGCATGACACGACATGGCATGCCAGTTATTGTACTGTAGGCCCATGGTGTCGTATAAAACAGTATCGTGTCAATCTAGTGTACGAGACAAACTATAATGTCAAATATTCCATTCCTGAAAACCTGTTCTGCCCAGAAAGGAAAAATGGGGTAAAAGTCGCAGAAAACCTGGCCCTTTCACAGCGTGATATTCGTATTTTGACCTATTGTGTGACTTCTACCAGAGAAAATCGTTCAGTGAAAGATTTTTAAGTTCGTCATATTGCTTTGTCACGCAACTTCCACACAGAACAATAATTTTAAACAAGTTTGATCAAATCGCATTTGGGATACTGCATGTGGAAACCAGATGTTGGTATTTGAATGTGATCCCGAACTGAAGCAACAGTCAGCGGTCTGGGTCTTCCCGGGTGATAATCCACCTGTGTAAACTTTTGAAGATCAAGAAGTGCAGGCAATCAAATGGTGTTGTCATTCTTTTCGAAATCTGGCCATATAGTCACAAGAATGCCAATCACTGCCGCCATAAAGTAGGTACATATGAGGCATGGTGCAGACAGGCCCCCGCACTGGAATCCAGGACCTCCCTCCTGCTGTATCATGACAATGCCAGGGCACACAGTGCAGCAGAAAAATGACTTTCTGGCGGAGTATAGTGCACAGTTGGTCAAATGTCTCCCATATTCCCTCAGTTGATTGGTTCCTGTTTCCTTCCACCAAGCGACAGCTGAGGGGAAGCAGTTCCAAAGGTGCTCAAGCTTTCTTGGGGGGGCGTTATTTTAGGAATACCCATTCAACGCGGTTGGTATGCCATGGACACGTGGTTTAAAATAATGAGAAAAAGCGTGAAAGCTGAGGCAGGATACATTGATAAGCTGGTAGCTATACCCACATGGCTGCATTCAGATGTCTCGTACCGCAATGGACTGGACTGTTTCTTGCATCATATCGTATCTCACCATGCCCCCCCGCCCCTCCCCCTCCCAAGGGAATAGATGTCACAGGAAACAGTGTGATCTTGACATTGTTTCGCGTATTAATCAGTACTTATTTCATGGACTAAGGATGGCGAGATCAACCGCGACCAACAATATGAACGTCCTTAGAGATGTCGAGATCAATCGTGACCAGTGATATAAACGTCATTACAGATTTCGAGATCAGTCGTGACCAATACCACAAACATCATTGCTAATGTTGAGATCAATTGTTACCAATACTATAAACATCATTGCAAATACTAAGATCAATTATTTCTGATTACATAAACAACACTGTTGATGTTGAGATCAGTCGTGACCAATAATATAAACATCTTTGCAAATGTCGTGACCAATCGTGACAAATTACATTGACATCATTGTAGATGTCGAGATCAATCGTTATCATCCACAATCGTTACCAATGGACATATTCAATCCTGTGTCAATTCAATTGTTGAACAAATAAACTGTATGTGGGTGGGGCGTGGGTGTGGGGTGTGAATATGAGAGAGAGAGAGAGAGAGAGAAACTCAAAACGGTTTTTTTTATTCAAGGATTAAGATTTTAGGCATGGCTCATTCTTCCAACCTGTCCTTGGTAATCTACATCAGTTACAGTAACACATACATATTTAATTGAAAGGGGAGAAAGCGAGAAGATAAAACAAAAGAGAAAGAAGTCATGCTGAAGGAATATGATAAAGAACACACACACACACACACACACACACACACAGAGATTGACAGATGGATAAAATAGAGAGGAGGGGGGAAGGGAGGGGGAGAAATATGTCATCAGTATCCGGATGACTAAAGCCGGATGACTAAAGCCACATTGTTGTCATCATCAAATCCATGTACACACTACACAGCTGTAATTAATACTAAAATTACTACTACCATACCAGTGTCACTTATACAGCAGCTATTGTCACCAGCATGATGGAATGAAATGAATATATTCATGCACGCACACAAATTAGAAGAAAATGAAAGGAATGCAAACAAGCAAACAAAACAACGTGAATGTAAAGAAAATAGGACAGAAACAAAAACAAGGAGAAACAATAACAACGGATCCAACGGCCAACGGTCGCTTCTATATCTGAGTCATTTGTGGTTGGAAGGATTGAAGATACTTATGGAGATTTGACTTGAAAGTAGGCTGAGAACTGCTCGTTTGTGTGTGTACAGGGAGTGAGTTCCATAGGGATGCACCTGGAAATGCAAAACTTGTTTTGAACATATCAGTGCGGGTGCATGGTAAAATGTACTTGATCGAGCCGTATCGGCATGAGGCTCGGGTAAGTAAATATAGATATTGTGGTGCTTTGTACACAAGTAACGCTTTGTTGAATACCAACTGTTTTTGCAAGGGAAGGATGTTTAATCTGGCTTGTTTTTCAAAAGTTGACAATGAAGGATCTAGTAAAATTATTTTGGCTGCTTTCTTGTGAAGGGAGTTTAGCTTCTTAAAATGAACATCTGCAGCACAGCTCCAGACTACAGGTAATAATAATAATGGATACTTATGTAGCACACTATCCAGAAGTCTGCTCTAGGTGCTTTACAAAAACACTTTTGTTAACAAAACACATTACATCAGTGTTACATACACACACCTAAATGTGACTACACACACACACACACACACACACATTTGGCGTTTATAACGTTTCCATTTTCCCTAGCGTTGTCTCTCCCTATTCACCCTCGACACATACACATACTTTTACCCCCACCCCCTCCCACAACCCCTACCCCCACGGTTTTTTTTTGTTTTTTTTTTTCCCCGTCTAATATCACTTCAAGTGGAAAGACGTTAAACTGAAGACGAACACACACACATTCAAGATGGCGGAAGTAGATCTAGTCAATCTCTGAATTTCAGAGCTGCTGGAATCGTGGCATCTCTACGAACATGACAAAAACAAGAGGCTTGGGAGGACGACTGGACACTCCGGCACCAAAAGTCGTACGAAAATCTCAAAAAGAAAGATCTAAAACATCATCCTTGAAGAGAACTGTTGAGAAAATATCTACCGAAGCGGACAAAACAAAAGAAAACGTCAACAACGAAAACAACGACAGTAAGTGATATTCACCATCTCTGTGTCAATGTAGAACGTTTATGCAGAAAGATCGCTGATCTTGAAATAGCGGTCGATAACCAAAAAGAGATCATCTGCACCCTACAAAAATTACAATTCAAGAAAGACACTGTTGACAGTTACACGCAGACAGACAGTTCCACGCAAACAGACGGTGCTATTTCGAACAAGACCTAAGCTTATGCTGACATAGTGAAAACTATCAAACCTGCTCTCGTTACTCCAGTCAAGGTCCCTGAACGTACTGCGAGAGTACTTCAAACAGATCACGAAGGAAAACTTCAAAAAGATAACAAAAAAGAAAAGAAAGAAAGAAAGCAACAAACTAGTGACGTCACCTGTCATGACGTCAAATTGCAGTCTTTAAAAAAAACAAAAAACTCCAAAAATCTGTGAAGAAAATGGCGAAATAAATCAAGACCTTCCCGAAGTTGTTTTTTTTTACATGACTCGGTTATGAGCGGGGTGAACGGAAAGAGGCTTGGCCGTTCTTACGGTTTTCATGTAATTCAACGCAAAACTCGTACAATTGACGACCTAGAACGGACACCAAAATCGACTGTATCGTCCTCAAAGACTGAGAAATATGTGGACGCTGTTGTGATCCACTGCGGGCTAAACGATATAAAAACATCTGACCCAAGAGACAGTAGCAAATTATTTGTCCAGTCTATTAAAAGTTTCTCTACTGAACACCCCGAAACAATGATTGTCATCAGCAAGATCGCACCACTCAGAAACCCCGAAATGGAAGCGAAAAGAAATCTGTTTAATGCGCTCACCACCACAGAACTGTTTAATTACAAGAACGTGTCCTTTGTTGACCACAGTCACCTGAACACCAGGTCACTCAAAGATGGAATACATCCGACTGTCAGAGGAGCAAGTGTACTTACAGGAAACGTGGGCAGACAAGTCCGCCAGCTTTTCTGGGAAAAGCCGAAGAGAACCGGCAGACGTCATCCACCTGTCAACCATCGTCCATGGAGATTCCCTGCCTGCACTGTATATCCCCCTTTCACCGAGGAGCGTGCGTGGCTGAACCCATATAATGTTTTGAATGACTGGAGTTAGAGCTCTTCACACTGGAGTTAGATCTCAGAAATATGACACTTGCTTGTAGATTTGTCTACGATTTCAGCAAATTCAAGATCTGACTGTTTCTAATTGTGGATATTCCATTCTGATATTCATCTTGAATACTATTTTCTCAAGTGTAATTTCAGACGTGTAAATTTCAACCCCTTTTAGGCCTCAAAATTGAAGGTTTTGTAATCCCCCCCCCACACACACACACACACCACATCACCCTTAAACCTTAATTTTAGTACCAAACTTTAATTTTTTTTTCTTTCTTCGTTTTTCTTTCTTGTTTCTCTCTTGCTAATCGTTCATCTGGTAGAAAAGTAATAATTTGTAAACTACGGTCTTTGATATAGTCATATTGTATAAATAAAAACTCTATTCCTGCTTGATAGAATAGATTGTTAATGATGAAAAAGCAAAAGCGACTACAAATTAGGCTACTCCAGTGGAACTGCAGATCTATTCTATCTAATCTGGCCTATCTAAAACATTTTTTGGCATCAAATAAGTGTGACGTTTTAATTTTACAGTCACTTAATATCAGTACATGTAAGCTTCCCAAACTTCCCAATTATTATTTTCCACCAGTATATGAAACTGGGAACGAGGGCAAAAAGATAAGTACTGCTATTTATATACTTAGAGAATTACAGTATAATCTTTGTGAGTCACCTATCTCAAAATCTATTGCAAGCTTTCAAATACACTCTTGTGCGGCTATAGTAGAATTCAGCAACAAAAAAGTTCTTAACGTTCTTTCTGTTTATTTTCCGAAAGGCCCAAACGACCGAAATGCTGAGTGGCTTAGAACAGTACAAGAACAACAGCCCGGCAAATGGGTAATAGCGGGAGATTTCAATGCCCACTCTCCATTCTGGGAAAAGAACTGTAGAACTGTGACAAGCAATCGCTTAATCGAAAATATTGACAGCCCCTTTTATCTTTTGAATGATGGTAGTGTTACTAGAATTCCCGACGTTTCTAAACACAGACCAACAGCAATTGACCTAACACTTATATCCCCAGAGCTAGCTCCATCATGTACCTGGGAAACACATAGACACTTTGGAAAGCGACCATGTGCCTATCATCATTACAACAGCTGATGATGATTATAGGCCTGATAATGATAACGTTGACATTGTACCAAAATATAACTATAAGAATGCAAATTCGGATTTATTTCAAAACATTATTTCCTCTCAAGATTTTGAAAAACTTGACAATCAAAGCATAGATGTAATGTATTCAAATTTTACAGAAGTTGTTCTATCAGCAGCTGATATGTCGATTCCAAAAGTAAAGGGTGTGAAGTCGGGTGACCGTACAGGCAATGTCTGGTGGAATGATGCATGTGAAAAGGCTGTTAGCTACAAGAAAGAAACATTTAAGAACTACCTCGCGGACAGTGAATCCAAAAAGCACAAAGAAATGAAGAAAGCAAACACTCAGAGTGACAGTAGCCGAAGCAAAAAAAGATTATTGGTTCAGGTTCAGGTTCAGGTTAGGGGCTGATGTTGATCATCGTAGCCTCACGGCTTTTTACGCCCCGTCTCATTTATGATTAGCACAAGGCCTCACGGCCTTCTTTATGCTATGTCGTTATCAGTCTTGTCTCAGTCTAAGTAGACCCAGTTACAGTTATCTTGGACCATCAAAGTCAAACCAAATGTCTTTTAAAATTTTGTGATTATGGATAAGGTTCTTGAAGTTGTTGGTATTGGAAGCATACTTGATGTTAGTGGTTAGTTTGTTCCAGTCGTTAGTAACCCTATAACTGAAAGCAAATTTCCTTGTGTTATTGTTATGTCTCTGTTTATAAATTTTATCAACACTGTTTCTTGTTTCCATATTAGTATCTGGCGGTGAATCAAAGAAGTGATCTTTTTTAATATCGTCTGTACCATTACAGATCTTATAGGCTTGAATCAAATCTCCTCTTTTTCGTCTTGATTTCATTGAGGGTAATTTTAGGAATTTCAGTCTTTCTTCGTAAGACAAATCCTTAATTTCATGCACCAGTTTAGTAGCACGTCTTTGCACTCTTTCAATAGTAATTGATTGACGTATTAGTCTAGGACACCAGGCAGGGAGACCATACTCCAAAAGAGGTCTTACAAGAGCTTTATAAAGTCGGAGAAAAATATCCTTATCAATAAACGAAAAAGTACGTTTAATAATACCCAGCCTTTGATTTGCCTTGGTTAATATGTCTGTCAAACAGTAAGTCTTTATCAAACGTCACCCCTAAGTCTTTCTCCTCTTCACATTTCACAATATTGGTTATTTCATCGTCGTTTTTCATTACATAGTTATGTTTTGGGTTTGTTCAACCAATGTGTAATACTTTGCATTTGGAAGCATGAAAGTATAAGTTCCATTTTTCAGACCATTATATCAATGAGTCAGTGTCATTTTGCATTGTGTCGTGAACTTGGTGAACAGTAAAGTTTAGTGTCGTCTGCAAAAAATTTACATACACTTGATACTGTTTGAAGCAAGTCATTTATGAATAATGTAAAAAGTATGGGTCCTAAGATACTACCCTGTGGAATTCCACTAAGGACCATTGCTTCCTCTGAATAACTATCTCCCACCTTAACTCTTTGTTTTCGGTTTGTGAGAAAATCCTTAGTCCAATTTAATACTTTTCCTGATATTCCATAAGATTCTATCTCTTATAATAATCCCTGGTGTGGCACAGAATCAAAAGCTTTCTTAAAGTCTAAGTAAAGCACATCAGTATCTTCGCCCCTGTTTATCATTTGTGTGAAGTCTTCCATGACTTCTAGTAATTGAGTTACACATGATCTGTGTTTCCGAAATCCGTGTTGGCATTCCGCATACAAACAATTTTCTGTCATATGATCAACAATAGTATCTCTTACATATGATTCCAGAACTTTACATGTTATACAAGTCAAACTAACAGGTCTATAGTTTCCAGGGTCAGTTCTTGTACCTTTTTTAAATATTGGCGTTACTGTAGCCATCTTCCAGTCATCTGGTATTACCATTTGTTCAACTGATTTATTAAACAATATGCTTAGCGGTTCTGCTAGCTCTTCACTTAACTCTTTCAGAATCCTTGCTGGTACTGCATCTGGACCCTGAGCTTTACTTGGATTTAGTTTTTTCAACTTTTGTTTTACAGATTCACTTGTAATTTTAATGTCAGATACCATTTTGCCATTTGATCTAGATCCAGGGTCTAGATTTGGTATGTTATCAACTTTCTTCTTTGTAAAAACACTTGAGAAGAAACTGTTAAGAGTATTGGCTTTTTCTTTGTCACTTACAGATTTCGTGCCATCCTTGTCAATTTGGGGGCTTATTCCAATTTTTGATTTAGTTTTAGTTTGGACATATTTCCAAAAGCCTTTTTGATTAGATTTGACATCTTTAGAGAGCTTTTTCTCAAATTCTTTAGTTGCACTTTTGATCTGTTTGTTACATAGGTTTCTTGTTTCAATATATTTTTGATAATCTTTACCGTTTTTTGTATTAAAAAATCTCTGATATAAGTTATATTTCTTTTTGATAATCCGCATAGCTTTTTTATCGAGCCACATGGGTTTATATTTCTCTCGTTTGATGTATCTCATTTTAGGAATGTTTTTATTTATAGTTGAGTGTATTTCATTTTTAATATATTCCCAACTGTCATTTACATCCTTGTCGTATAGGCATTTCCAATCTATGGATTTTATGTCCAATCTCATATTATTGTAATTTGCTTTGTTCATATTATACTTCATCTCCTCTTTCTTTTCTTTACATTTTTTGTCTGCAATATATAAACAGAAGGCAAGAACCTCATGGTCACTTTTACCCAATGGGGACAAATGTTCAATGTCCGAAACTATTTGTTCATTGTTTACAAGAACCAAATCTAGTATGTTAGTTTTTTGTCCTTTTCTTCTTCTTGTGGGTTTATTTACCATTTGGTATAAAAATGCATTTCGTGTGCATTCTCTAAATTTGTCATCACCTTCACCAGTCCACCTTCCTGTCCAATCTACATTGGGGTAATTAAAATCTCCTACTATGCAGACACAGTCATATTTATGTAGGCAATCTCTATGCAAGAGTTCAAATAGTCTTCATTATCTTTGGTACTGTTTGAGCTTCTATATACACAACCAAACAAGGTTTTTTGTCCATCTCCGCTTACAAGATCAACAAACATACACTCTTCAAAATTATCGTTCATTAAACTACATTCTTTCGCATTCATACTCTCTTTTATGTACAAAACAACAGCTCTTTTTGGATTCTGATTGTGGAAAAGATCAAAACCTGGAATTTCATATTCAGAATAATTGAAATCTTTTTTATTTTTAGCTTTAGCTTCCGTGATTGCTATTATACTGGGTTTTATATCATCCATTAAAGCAAGTAGTTCATTTTTCTTGTTAAGGAGACCATTATCAGAATTTGTGTACAGGACTGTACGCAAGGTATTTGGTTGAGCTGAATGGTTAAAAGGGCTAAAACTATTTTCATTTTTTGAATGGGTATGTTGTCAGGCTTCATTCCGGTCCAGCTTCTGCTGGGCCCAGGTGACCTCGACAATCTCACCCCTGCGGATTCCTATGTTCTTCTCACCCTTTTCTATGCGAGCCTTGAGCTCATCTCGAAGGTCTTTGTTTTTCTTTCGTTGGATGGGAGTGTAGTCGGGATTTATGTAGATCCTGTTTTTCTCTTCCACCCCCTCGTTTATTTTGCGTGCCTTGCACGCAATTGGTCATCGTTTTGTTCACAAGAAATTTCAGATCATAAAGACTTAAATAAAGTTTGGACAAAAGTGAAAGAAATGAAAAATGGAATCAAGTTGCCCAATATCAAACGACTCACAAAACACATTTCTATCAGATAAGGAAAAGGCAGAAATCTTTGTTGAAATGTTTGCGCAAAATAGTAAAAACGAAGGTTTATCACAGGAGTGTAAGAGACACAGAAGAAAACAGTCCTTTATACAGTGATCCGACTCCGCAAAATGACTTGTGGTTTAACTCTCCTATTACATATGAAGAGCTACAAACCGCAATAGCTTCCCTTAGCAATAAAAAAAGTTCCGTTGGCATCGATGCAATATCAAATGAGATGATAAAAAACATTCCAGAAAAATGTATCATTTTCCTTCACAAAATATACCAGAAATGTTGGATATCTGGAAGTGTACCACAGATATAGAAAAGATCGATAGTGGTACCAGTTCTAAAAGCAGGAAAACCTAAACGTAATAAAAATAGCTACAGGCCTATTGCTTTGACCTCGCATGTCAGTAAAGTAATGGAAAAAATAGTCCTGCTGAGAATAATAACTTACTGTGAAAAATACAATATCATTCCAGTGAATCAGGCAGGCCTTAGAAAAGGAAGATCAACAGTCGAACACCTAGTAAAAATTACAACTCAAATAAAACGTCAGTTTGCCCGCAGAAAAAGTGTCTTGGCAACGTTTTTTGATGTTAAAAAAGCCTACGATCAAGTTTGGCACAAACGTCTGCTATACAAACTGAAATCAGTCGGAATATCTGGTAATCTCTATGAGTATATAAAAAGCTTTTTATCTAATAGAACTATCCAAGCGAGGGTGGGAACACATTATTCTTTACCACATACACTTGACATGGGAATTCCAGGGTTCAGTTATAGCCCATATACTTTTTAATATTCTTATTCAGGATCTCCCAAAGGTATTGTCAAATCGTGTAGTTATAGTGCAGTATGCTGATGACATTTGTATGTGAATGGGTGTCACTCTAAAAAAAAGTCAACCCCACAAAGAGCACAGAATTACATACGGCGTTTGTATCAATCTGATCTTGACAACCTTGGTAACTATATGTTTGAAAATGGTCTAGCCTTGTCGACAGAAAAAACATGTATGATGTTGTTTAATTCAGGTGGTAACCCATCTAGCATGCCAATTTTTGAATTACTTGGTGGCGTCATTGATTATAAACAGGTGGTGAAGTTTTTAGGTGTTTATCTTACTTCAAAACTGACATGGAACATTCTCTTTGATTACATCTTACCAAAGGCAAGGAAAAGTATCAATCTAATGAAAATTCTAAGCCGCTTACCTTGGGGAATGGATACAAAAACATTGATCCATCTTTCCATGGCTCTTGTAAGATCTAAGTTAACGTATGCACAAAAAATACTTTTCAGTGCACCTAAATATCTGTTACAAAAGATTCAAAGTGTAGACTGTAAGGCTAACAAAATTGCCCTCGGAGTGCCCTTTCATGCATCCAACCAGGAAACATACAAATCAGCCGGAATTCTTCCTTTAAATGAGCATCGTGAGTTAGCAACCGCAAAATTCGCTGTAAGATACACTTCTATGACAGAAAATTTCATTGCTGATGTACTGACAGTAAGATCTGACATTGATTTTCCAAAAAGAGCTAAAGCTATTTCATCACAAGAAACAGTTGCAACTTACGTTTCAAATCTGTTAAAAGAATCTGGTGTTAACATGAACGAGTTAGCTATAAAACCATCTTATACTCCAATTCCTTTTTGGGAAATGTTGAAAGCAGATTTTGATACCAACTATTCTGAAACAAAAAAGGAAGAAAACATCAATATCACAACGAGTACTGCCAGAATACACATAGCAGAAAAATACCAGACTCATCTCCATATATTTACAGATGGATCCGTTCTTGATGACAAAAATGTTGGCGCGGCTTTTACTATTCCCGCTTTTAAAGTTGAAAAATCTTACTTTCCATTTTACGGCTGAACTTGTTGCTATTATACAAGCATTGAGCTACTTGGTGAGCCATCAGTTTTCTTGAAAATAGCATTCTATGTTGATTCCAAATCTGTACTTTATGCTCTAGAATCATTTAGCCTTGAAACAAGACCTGACTTAGTTATTGAGGCAAATTATTTGTTACATTGTTTGAGGATTAAAGGTACTGATGTCAGTTTCTGTTGGGTGCCTTATCATGTGGGCATTTATGGCAATGAAACTGCTGATAAAGCAGCTAAAAGAGGAGCACAAGATTCAGAAAAATCGACAAAAATACTTGTCCGACTTTCCGTGAAAGAAGCATACACTATGTTAGAAAAAACAGCATGGGGTCGATTTCATAAACGATGGAAGACAGAGTCTTCAAAACAGAAAGGAACATTATTCCCCAAACGTATTATTAAAGAAAAAATACCGAATTCTTCAGCTTGCTATACAAGATCAATAACATCTACTTTCTTCCGTATAAAACTTGACGCGCTGAAGACAAAATATAGTAAAAATGTTATATGCATTTGTGGTAAGCAATTCGGCTTGCACCATAGTTTGTTTCAATGTCAGCAGTTACGTATCTTCTTGCCCAAGTATTTCACAGAGAGTAATTATTCTGCAGATGATTTTGGGGAAGTTATTTCTAACGAGGTTCATTTAGTAGAACTTTCAAAGGCATTAGTTCATAGCCCTATTTCTAGATTCCTTTAATGTACTTCATAATCATGTTACTGGTTTTAGTTATTATCATCATTATTGAATTGTTACTGTTAAAGCTAATTTCATGTTAGTTTTGCATTTCTTAGTAGTGTTCTACCTTTTCTGTTTTATTCTTACTCCTCTTCCCCCTCTCCCTAGCCCCCCCCCCCACCCCCCCACCCCCTTTTTATTATTATTTTTTTTAATCGTCTGATATCACTAATAGTGAAAAGACACTAAACTAAAGAACCAACACACACACTGCATGAATACATTTTAACATACATGTGTATCTAAGAGCTACCTCAACACATACGCACACATTGGCAGGCACAAACGCGCGCGCGCGCGCACACACACACACACACACACACACACACACAATACACATTCATATACATGCATGTAGTTATGTACACATACATATGTATACACACATAGTCAAGCACAGCTAACGCAGAGGAAGTGGACCTGCCACATTTGAACTTATTGCTGAGGGAAAAGGTGAGTTTTGAGACGAGATTTAAAAGATGCGAGGGAATCAGAATGACGGAGGTTATCAGGGAGCTTGTTCCACATCTTTGGCGATTGAAAAGAAAACGATCTGTGTCCATAGGTCTTACTTCTGACGTACGGTATCCTGAGAAGTAGAGTATCAGAGGAAGAACGGAGCTGGCGAGACGGGGTATAGATATGGAGTTCAGAAAGACACACACACACACACACACACACACACACACACACACACACACACGAAAAAACAACCCCAAAACAACAACAAAAAAACACCAGTGTGTGTGTGTGAGAGAGAGAGAGAGAGAGAGAGAGAGAGAGAGAGAGATCGAACTCGAATGGGTAAAAGTATCCATAAGCTACAAGCTTTTGTTCATCATGCCTCACAACAACAGATTAATTAGTAAAAGCTTCTCTTTTTTTTTAAAAAGGAAAAAACAAAGCAAAGCACAGATATATAAACCTCAGATCATAGAAAAGGGGAAATGAAAAGTAATCCAAAAAAAAAAAAAAGAATATGAAAACATAATCATCGCTTTGTGTGATAAAGGAGAGAGAGGAGCAGAGGACACATGGAGACAGAAGGTAGGGGGTGAAGTAAGGGATCAGGTGGTAAGGAAACGTCAGGAGACAGAAGGTAGGGGGTGAGGGTAAGGGATCAGGTGGTAAGGAAAAGTCAGGAGACAGAAGGTAGGGGGTGAAGTAAGGGATCAGGTGGTAAGGAAACGTCAGGAGACAGAAGGTAGGGGGTGAGGGTAAGGGATCAGGTGGTAAGGAAAAGTCAGGAGACAGAAGGTAGGGGGTGAGGTAAGGGATCAGGTGGCAAGGAAACGTCAGGAGACAGAATGGTAGGGGGTGAGGTAAGGGATCAGGTGGCAAGGAAACGTCAGGAGACAGAAGGTAGGGGGTGAAGTAAGGGATCAGGTGGTAAGGAAACGTCAGGAGACAGAAGGTAGGGGGTGAGGGTAAGGGATCAGGTGGTAAGGAAAAGTCAGGAGACAGAAGGTAGGGGGTGAGGGTAAGGGATCAGGTGGTAAGGAAAAGTCAGGAGACAGAAGGTAGGGGGTGAGGTAAGGGATCAGGTGGCAAGGAAACGTCAGGAGACAGAATGGTAGGGGGTGAGGTAAGGGATCAGGTGGCAAGGAAACGTCAGGAGACAGATAAAGATACAGACAGACAAAAGAAGGAGAGAGAGAGAGAGAGAGAGAACAAATGGTTTAATTGCGTATAGACCTGTGACCCGTTGCAAACATACATGAAGAAACCTACGTAAATGTGCAAAAAATAAGCAAATAAATATCTCGTCCTCACTTTCTCAGGTAGAGATCATCATTGTGAAGACACTTAAATAAGGCAATGGCAAAATATGATTAATTATTGTCGTTCCGTAGCCAGTTGTTGGTACAGAATTATGATTCATTAAGTCTCTGCGCTTAAAAGCCAGAAAAAGAAATCTTGAAAGATTTAGTTGACTGTCGAGTCCATCATTCAAAATACTTGCACATTGCTGACCTCGTGTCAACTATGAGTTGGAACTATTTACGCAGTCTTTCAACCTAAAGTCACTGTAGTTTGGACATTCAAACAGTACATGGAATTAATCTCCACAGTTAGCAAAACAAAGAGGAAAACCCACTTGACCAACAGGGGAAAAGCGGTGGGTGTCGCTATTCATAGCCGAAACACCCAATCTGAAACGTGCAAAAATTGTTTTGAAATATCTGTTATCAATGTAATCAATGTATTTTTCACATTCAGTGGCACTTGGAGTGATGGCGTAGAGGTAACGCGTCCGCCTGGGAAGCGAGAGAATCTGAGCGCGCTGGTTCGAATCACGGCTCAGTCGCCGGTATTTTCTCCCCTTCCACGAGACCTTGAGTGATGGTCTGGACGCTAGTCATTCGGATGAGACGATAGACCGATGTCCCTTGTGCAGCATGCACTAAGCGCACGTAAAAGATCCCACGGCAACAAAAGGGTTGTCCCTGACAAAATTCTGTAGAGAAATCCACTTCGATAGGAAAAAAACAAATAAAACTGCATGCAGGAAAAAATACAAAAACATGGGTGGCGCTCTCAGTGTAGCGACGCGCTCTCCCTGGGGAGAACAGCCTGAATTTCACACAGAAATCTGTTGTGACAAAAAAAGAGAAATACAAAGACACTTTTAAGCGAGTGATAAAATCAAAAGCGCCTGCTTTCTGACACACGCGCATACCGACGCTGGCAAAAGCAATTCTGTAAGCGCTCTTTAAATATTCGTATGAAGAGTTTCTCATCACCAACATCCCTAAACATCCAAACATAACCGAAACGATTTGTACAAAGAAGGTTCTTTACGTCACTAACCTAGCTTTGTGCAATGTTATTTCTATTTTGTATATCTGTAGAGCATATTATAGGCTTTTCTTGAATATCTTGACAATTTGCCGAAACCAATATAGAATATATCTCGCGGCGGAATTTATAAACAATGGGTATCTTCCAAGTTCGCCATATACCATATCATTAGGAGGGCGTTTCGTAGTGATTTGCAAGCTTGCAAATGGATCCTTTCTATAGATTCTCATGGTTTGAAACCCCATAGCTCCGAGCCATACAAAGCATCCGAGCATCAAAGAGCTTGAAAAAACAGTTCAGGCGAATAATATCCAAGTTTTCATCCTTTCGAAGGTAGCTTTCTTTGCACGAATAACATGTTCAAATCCGGTACCAAGTTCAAAACTAAGTTTAGTTGAAAATAGAAAACATAAATATTTGTAAGAGTTAACTATTTCCAAGCAATGTTGACCGAAAAAACCCCAGTGTTCTTTCTTTCCTAGGTATCCACCTTTACGAAAAGGTTCATTCTGTCTCGCGTGCACCTCGGGGATCAGCTGCATAGCACGAGACATAAATTCAGATCCCCAAAACAGGCGTGGCAAAAGAGGTGGGAAAAGATTGTACTTAGGTAGCAGAATGACAAAAGCAGAGCGGCTGTCAAAGAAATTCTTTAGAATCGGCAGTTGGAATTCTTCCAGCGCGAGAATGAGAATCTCAACAATTGAGAAATTGGCATATGATTTTGACATTTTATGTCTCCAAGAGACCAGGACAAGTGCAGACAGACCAATACATTTTGAGAATTTCACAGTCTTTCAAAGGAATGAAGGAAGAGGAGTAGCAATCATACTGAACAAAAACCTAAAAAAACAAAGTTTCCACCATAAATCTAGAGAAATGGTGTAGCAACTCACGTGAACTAGTGGGGGTGCGTCTCGAAAAACCTGACGGAATTCACAAAAGCATCGTGCTCATCAATGCCTACGTTCACCCAGGAACCTGCACAACAAAAGAGGATTGGGCCTTTTTAGAGGAAATAGAGAACGAACTTGGAGACTCAGTCATTATCTGTGGAGACCTCAATGCAAGATCGAAGTTATGGGACCAGCGGAACACCAGCCCACAAGGACTCGCACTTCAAGGAATGATAGGGGAAATTCTTCTTAGCCCATTAACAACCACATCCCCAACTCGCCTTGGAACAAGACAAGGGGACAGTGACAGTGTAATCGACATCGCTCTAACATCACCAAAATTCAGAGCAGAAATGAATGCAGAGACGCTTCCACACCAAGGCAGTGACCACCTCCCGGTAGTTTTCAGTCTACAGAAACTGTCAGATAAACGTTGTATGAAACCACGTGATCCATTTCAGTATGAAACCAAAGAGACAACCGTCATCGAAAAATTAAGACGCAGAAGAAACAAAAGAACGGCACCGAACAGGATGCAAACTATTCAGCCCCCATGGTGGAATACCGACACAGAGAGAGCCTGGTTAGAAAAACATGCAGCTGTCAAACTTTGGCAAAAAGAAAGAACAAAACCATCTCCGGACAAAGATATTGAAACAAAAATGAAAGAAAAAACTAAACAGTTTGAAATCATTGCTCAAGAGGCCAAAAATGACAAGTGGAAACAGTTTTGCGAGGCACTCAGTTATGACTCAACATTGACAGAGTTCTGGCAATTTTATCGTCGCATGGAAGGGAAAACGTGCACAACAACAACCCCAGACATGGTAGACACTGACGGAACCAAGCTTAAGACAAACGAAGAAAAAGGATCCGCATTGCTCAAACGTTTCATACAACAGAGCGATCAAAGAAACTTAGATGAGAAAAAGAAATATGTTGAGGAGTTAAGCCAAACCCTTATGCAGACTGGACCCGATGATGACTTGACAATAGATGATCTAAACGAAGCAATAGCTAAATGCAAGAAAGAATCAGCTCCTGGCCCAGACAAAGTTCGCTACTCGGACATCAAGGAACTATCGGAAGAAGACAGAAGCAAACTTTTCAATCTATATCAAAACAGTTTCCACAATGGACATGTGCCGGACTGGACACACAGCTTCTTAAAATCCATACCAAAACCAGGAAAGGACCATCATCAGGTAAGCGGCTACCGGATCCTAACCATGCAAAACATTGCTGGAAAGCTCATGGAACGCATGATAGCCAGGAAACTTGCAAGGTATCTTGAACACAGGCACATTCTCCTTCAAATCAAGGTGGTTACAGAACAGGCAAGTCCACATGGGAAAATGCAGCTGCTTTTGCATATGAGGTGTATGATTGATTTCAAAGGAAAGAAGAAACACTAGCAGTAGCAATCGACCTTGAAGATGCCTACAATAAAGTCCAGTTTGCGCACCTCATGGAGCTGCTACTAAGGTATGGAGTAAGTTTGACACTGACAAGATGGATAGCAGCAGCACTTCAGGAAAGAACCGTCGTCCTACGCCTTGGAGATTTGATGTCTGCACCTTCTAAACTATCCATGGGACTGCCACAAGGGTCTCCGCTCTCTCCTGTCCTCTACAATGTCTACACGAAGGGCCTTGCAGACTTAAACAACAATGGAATAGCTCGGGTGCTTACTCTTGTGGATGATGGCCTGGTCTTCAAAACTTCGAAAGATGCTCAGGAAAGAACTAAAGCCGTCCAGAAACAACTAAACAATATTGCTCAATGGTGCAAAGACACAGGATCTTCCACTAATCCAGCGAAAGCCCAAACGTTGCTGTGCACCCTCAACAACAGAACCGCGAGCAAATCACCACCTTCTGTGTCATTCGATGGGATTCAGATCGAGAAAACTGAATGCCTACGCTACCTAGGAATACACTTCGACAGGATGCTGACCTTCAGAAAACATACGGAAAATACTGTTCTCAAATGCAAAAAGGGCCTTTCAGTCTTAAAGGCAATGGCAACCAAAGGTATTGAACAACGCCACCTCTTCCTGCTATACCAATCACTCGTCCTCAGTGTGATCGACTACGGACTTGGGTCAACAACACCGTCTCAAAGCAACCTCTTAAAATTAGAAAGAGGAAAGAGTTCAAAATGAAGCTATGAGGCTGATCCTTGGAACAACAAAAGACACGCCCACAGAAACCATGCGACACCTGCTTGACCTTCCTTCAGTGCAGGCCAGAAACAAGTTAGAACAGGTCAAGACCTACTTCAAAGCATTAGAAAACCCTCAAAACCCACTTCATGACGCAGTCAAAGAACCAAAAGGCAGCCGTCTAGGACGAGGAAGATCATGGATGGGGCAAGCAGAAGACACAATCCAGCTAGTATGCTGACTACAAGACCTGAAAGAAACAAAAGAATGGGAGAAAACCCCCGAAAACCTCAACCATCTATTCACCCACTCTAGGAAGACATTGTCGGGAATGGCCAGAGGGCAAAACTGATGCGGAAGTGAAGCTACTCATAGAAGAAAACAGTAAAGAAGAGGACATCATCATATACACAGATGGCTCAGTCACCAAAGACAAATCCGGTTGGGGATTCACTGCGAAACAAAATGGAAAAACAGTTAGGGAAGAGAATGCTGCCTACAAAGTCACAACCTCCAGCCTAACGATGGAAGTTGAAGCTGTAACACGTGCCCTCCAGTGGCTATTGTCCATCCATACGCCCGGAAACCAACATGCCATGATTCTAACCGACTCAATGAACCTCATACAGAAAATTGAAAACGGAATGGGAAGCCCAGAGTGGCATAAGGCAATGCGCAACTTTCAGATTAAAAAAACTCACATGGTCATACTGTCCGGGACATGCAGGTGTTAAGGGAAATGAGCGAGCTGACAGACTTGCTGGTAACGCAACACCAACGAGCGGCCTACATCTAGGAAAATCGGAAATCCTCAGAAAAGTCAAAGAATATCAAAAAGAACAGGTACAAGGCCATCACACCATCGATCGCCTCAAAGAAATAAAAGCAGAGAGAGGGAGTGGCCGTAAGTCTAACATGAAAGGTAGAGCACGATGCTTTGCAAATCAAATATCGGCATCATTTCCAAACCAACATTGCGCAAATTTCTTCAAAACGGAACAGAGTCTCTGTGGGCTTTTCCAAATACAATAGACTGAGCAACACACTAGACGCCACGTTCTTGGCATCAGAGATGCCATCCCTCTTGCGGCCAAGCAGTGGCAGCCTCTGTGCGTGTGTGTATGTGTGTGTTTGTATGTGTGGGTCTGTGTTTTTGAGGGCGTTTGTGTATGCGTGAGAGTGTAAGTGTACACAAGTGTCAGGAGAGTTCTGTGCATGTGTGTGTGTGTGTGTGTGAGGGGGAGGTGGGGGTGCGGGGAGGAGGTGGGGTAGAGGATGAGGTATGTGAGTGTATGCATGCCTACACTGTGGGAGCAACAGGATATTGGAACGTATATTATATATATATATATATATATCTTTGTATATATGTGTGTGGGGTTGGGGGTGGGAGATATGGGCGTGTGTGTGTGTGCTTGTGCAAGTAAGCGTTCACCTGTGTGTGTGTGTGTGTGTGTGTGTGTGTGTGTGTGTGTGTGCCGTGGAAGCTGCGATACATTGACTAGAAATGAGTGTGTGGAGGAGGGGGGTAGAGGAGGTGCAGGGTAATGTGTGTGTGTGTGTGTGTTGGAGCTCATGTACTTTATATGTATTTGACTGTGCTTTCATATCTGTGAAACTGCATCTTTGGTGCATATCTGTTATGCATGTGTGGGGGTATGTGTGAATGTGTGTCTTCATGTTTTACATTTATTTGCTTATTTATCATCATTGTTGTCTTATTTATTTATTTATTCTCTTTTTTTTTAATTATTATTATTATCATTACTACTACGTTTTTTATATCATAATTATTATTTATTTATTTATGTAAGCTTATCTATTATTTATTCACCTTTTTTTCTTTTTTTTTCTCTCAAGGCCTGACTAAGCGCGTTGGGTTACGCTGCTGGTCAGGCATCTGGTTGGCAGATGTGGTGTAGCATATATGGATTTGTCCAAACCCAGTGACGCCTCCTTCAGCTACTGAAACTGAAACTGAAATAGGTTGATTTTCAAGCGTTATCACTGTGCACACTCACGTAAAAAAAAACATTCAACTGATTTTGTAAACCTGAAATGGTGGAAGACATAAGAGCAATATCTTCAGCAAATAGTAAAATAACTATTTCAGTATCATTTGGTTGAAACTGTATTCCATGCTTACCCCGCAATAACATTTCATGTGCAAGCTCATTCATAAAGAAAGAGAATAGTATAGGGCTTAATCAGCATCTTTGTTTCAGACCTCGCATACATTTGAAATACTTGGTGTACGAATTACCACATCAGCACAAGATTGTATCGTACTATACATACTCATCAGAATATTGAACATTCTACCTTTAACACCATTTCTAAACAGTACACCAAACAATAGACTGTGTTGTACTCTGTCGAAGGCTTTACTGAAATCTATAAATGCTACATAGAATTTATTATTTCTTAACAGATGCTTCTCGATGCAGGCATGTAGAGTGAAATTATTTAATGTAGTCAGTGGTAGAGTATGACTTTTTAAATCCAGTCTGTGCTTCCGAAATAATTGCCCAAGAAACGAGTCGTTTATTTAAAATGTTTGTGAAAACTTTAGTTAAGTTATTGATCAGGGAAATACCCGATATATGTTAGTATCATTAGCATCCCCATTTTAAATAGAGGGATTATGATAGATTTTGCCCATTCTTCTGGAAAAATACCTTCTCTAAAAAGTTTGTTGAAGTATGTAACTGGAAAAGGAAGTATTCAGTCTCCTGAAGCTTTCAAGATTTCACTTATAAGACCATCTGGTCCAGCAGCTTTGCCATTTTTGACTCACAAAGTGAGTCTATGTTTTGACCCGGTGTTCGGTTGTCTGTGTGTGTGTGTCCGTGGTAAACTTTAACATTGACATTTTCTCTGCAAATATTTTGTCAGTTGACACCAAATTAGGCATAAAAATGGGAAAACTTCAGTTCTTTCCAGTCATCTTGTTTAAAACAATATTGCACCTCTGGGATCGGCACAAAAAATATAAAAAAGAAGCCTAATTATATGCAAACTGCATTCACTGTTATACTTGTTTATATTTTTTTAATTCTCTAAACTTGGCACTCTGATCTGATATTCTGACACAACAACAAGAGCAGTCATTATTATCATTTTTTGTTCAAACAGGATCTTCTTTTGCTAAGCATGGAAGTTATATTTATTTTGCAAACATTTTGGTGCAGATAGTAAAAAAGGGAAATTAATCTGTAATTAATGCTATGGGACTTAATTTGCTTTAAACTGATCTTTCTCATCTTAAACATTAGATTTTGAAATTATACTCAATACATAAAAAGCTTGTGTGTTTTACTCTCAGTGTACAGAGCTTTCACTATGTTCATTCGCCCAAGTGGTCTTTTTCGGAAATTACTAAAATCAGTACCAGTGGACTTTATAGATCTATTGGCTGAGCACTGAAGGTCATGGGCAAAAATCAATTGCGTACACATATTTATACACATTCAAAGCGCGTGCTCATATCCTTCGTGAACGCGAACGACGCTATTTTGTTTCAAGTTGACCTGCCCGTTCAATCCTATATTCAATCGACAATACACGATAACATGTGATGGAAAGTTGGAGAAGGAGACCGATAAATATTTATTCAGAGAAAGATTTGTGAACGCCTCATAACTTACTGGATTATGCCCCAAACTGCCATAAAAATATCCACAAGATCAGTCGGAATTCACAGTTAAAAATAATAAACCATGTGAGTTAATACCCTTGAACTGATGAAACGCAAAAATTTCCAGTCTTGACTTTTCTCAAAGTGAAGTCCTTTTCACTTCATAAGACGTTTAGAAGTACTTGTACTTGGCTCCACGTGTTATTAGTTTAACAAAATACTCAATTTACGTATCAACTTTAAAACTATAGAACTAGAATGAACATAAAAGAGAAATTGAATCGACCGTGTCAACCGGTGGAACTGACTGAAACTTGTACATCTATCTAGATCCAGAGAAAACGGGTAAATGTTGCAGTGTGATTGCGGCGATAGCCACGTCTCCTTTACCGCGGACTTAAAAAGAATTTTTAATTGCCCTTAAAGATTTTTTGAATGCCCAAGATACATCAGAATAATATGATTTAAACAGCGTTCTCACTGCGAATACCGGAATCGATTTATCGCCCTTTAAAAAAGCATGTTTAAATATTATATTTTTGAACGTCAGTTAAGGAGCCCCAATAGTGTAATGGGTAAGACAGTTTCTTCTCACCCGAACACGTGGAGTTCGAATCTGCTATTAGGACTTTTTTCTTCTTTTTCTTTTAACCCGAAGCTTTATAATAACAAATACAGAACACATTTTTAACAATTAGATGTCCTTTTTCAAGTGTATCACAAGTGAGTCTTGAAGGCCTTGCCTCTCTTGTTTTTTGTTTTTCTAGCGTAAATTTCTGGCAAATGCAAAAATCCCGCAGTCACTTAGAGAGATAATTCGTAGCGTGCGTTTTCACTGATTCCATCAATGAGTTGGTATTTCCTGGCGTTTGTGCCGGGCAAAGAGAGGCTCAAACTGGACTGAATATTTCAGTCTATGACTTCTGAAGTGTACACACCTCAGGTCCGAGAAAAAGACATGACGGAAATTCATGTCAGTTCCGCCCAACATAGTTTGTCGAAAAAACTGAACTTGTCTGGATTATTGTGTGCGCTATACCCGAAGATGTGTTTGGCAATTTCTTTTACGATCTGTCGAGGTCAGAATGTCGTATGTAGATGAGGGAAGTTTTCAAGTTTGACTGATCTATATTGCGATTACAAAAAAATATATATATAAAAAAGTTTGCCGATCGTTTTTGCTGCTTTTGCTTGAAATGGATCTGTTCTGTTTCCAGCTAGCAACTTTCAGTTCGCCAAACATTCCTTTCTGATAGTGAGCTCCGGTGTTTTCCGTTTTGTTGTTGTTAAGCAGAAATCGTATGTAAGCCATATCTTTTGTCTCTTGTTTTAAGGTTAATATAACACTATTAGTTTTGGTTCACATTTGATGATAAAGACTGTCTGTCTGGTCACATTTGCTTGTAGATTCCTACTGCATATAGATAATAGAAAAATAGACTAACCATCCCCCATCCGCAAAGAGAGAGAGAGAGAGAGAACAAACGTGCGAAATTTTATTTGAAGAGGGTGAGGGAATAAGCACAAATGCTTTTTTACATCCAGCCCTCTGGGGGAAAAAAGTAAGAAGAGAAATAGAGAGAGAATACGAATGTTGATTCAAGTTCAAACCTTGCCATTATATTGAAAAGGCCAATACAAAAGAACATAAGACATTAATTCTTACTAACGAAGCAAACAGATAGGAAACAGGAGCTCTCAAAAAGAATATGAATTAAGAAGCCGCAGTGCGTAACTTCTCGCTTGCTGTTTCTTGCCTTTCTTTCAAAACCTCTTTGAAAACTCATTTATTTTCAGCCATTCAAATCAGTAGATAACTTACTGTCTTCACTTTTATGTTTTAATCAAGTTCATTTTCTATTTATATCATTCTTACTGTTTTCAAACGTACTCATGTTCATATGCCTTGAACGGCCGGGATGTGCTTGTGCACGCGCGCGCGCGCGCGCGCGCGCGCGTGTGTGTGTGTGTGTGTGTGTGTGTGTGTGTCTACATCTTGTGCGGAGTGGGTGTAGGTTTGTGGAGCGGGATGATGTGTGCGTGCGGGTGTATTCGTGTGTTTTTGTATATGCATTCGTCAGTTATTTTTCATTGAAAACGCCCAGGGCTTTTGTGTCATTAGATTTGGGCGTACCAAATGTCCTTTTATTATTATCATTGTTAAATATACCTGGCTAGATTGAAAAGACTCGTTTAAAGTCTTGTTGGCAACAACAACTCAAAAACTCGAGAACAATTCAAAAACTACTTTGTCTCCCCAGCAGGAGCAGTCACATGGCAAATGGATGCATGCTTTGGACATGCTAATTAGGACATAGACATGCATCCACGCCGGCAGAGGACGTTTTAAACAAAGTGTGACAACAGTCAATTTCCCCAAAGAAGATAATATCATTCACAGCTCTCTGCCTAGACGTTAATAGCAAGAACAGATAGACAAACATACAGACAGACAGATTGTCTGTATTCATTAATGCAGTGTTTATTGTACTTCCTGTGTATCAGATCTGTCAGTGTGAGACGCAGACTTTATAATATCATAATTCCATTATATATTTCTGTCAGAGCTAAAATGGTGTCATTATGAAGACTGCTGACATGAAAGTTAAAACGTGTTTAATTAATAAAGTCGTGCAGACATTTATTTTTTTTACAGTTCCATAACATTGTTGAAACAGGTAAAATAAAATTAATTTCAATCACATACCTGTCAGTCCGACTTTCTGTCCAATTGCTTTCCATATGTCTCTTTTTTTCATGATGTCTTTGTAATCTTTGTCTGCTTTGTCATACAGTACATGATTCTTCTCAATTTCAAGAATCATGGCTTCTGTCTTGTCCATTGTCTTGTCCATTCTTCTCCAAACTTCACAAGCAAAGTAGACTGACGCTAGTGCCTAGCTTTTTCTTGGAACGGTCAGGCGTACAAGTTTCTATTTGTGGAAATGATGCAAGGGAAGTACCTGCTGATTGGTTGATAGCAAAAAAAGCCGCGCGACCTTCTGAGAAAATTCGCTCTGGGGGCAATCAAGGCGGTCGTTCGCGCGAACAAAAATTTGTTCGTTTTCGCGTTCGCACTCTATTTGAACGGTTCCTCTACAAATGACTAAAATATTCCAGGACGAAAAACCGCGTTCGCTTTCGCGTTCGCGTTCGCGCTCTGTATAAACGGACCTTTACACAAGGGGCACATCAGTTCCTGTTCACTTACTGTCGCGTAAGAGCATGTATTAGTGAGGTGATGCTGTTGACGTATCGTTGTCGTCATGCTCATCCCGGGAGTGGAGACTCATCTCCTCCATCTTGAACTGGGGTGTGAGTATAAATCTTTCTTCTCTTCACATTACTGTGGACTTATGTTTTCCTTCGTCCTCCCGCTCGTCTATTGTTACTGCAAACAAATATAATCTTAGTGGCGAGCATCGCTACATAGTGGCAGAGCGTGTTTTGTACCTTCGTTTTCAATAGAAGAGCGTCATCAAGATGGGTTCCTTCAAGGCCCCCCATGCCTTCGATTTTGCACAGCAGACGATGTGGCCGGAGTGGAGACAGAGATTTCTACGCTACAGGTCAGCGTCTAAACTGGAAAAGGATGAAGAAACAGTCCAAGTAAGTGCTCTTATTTATGCAATGGGTAATGACGCAGAAAGAATCTTTGCTTCGTTCGGGCTCAATGAAATAGATTCCAATAAGTTTGAAGTTATCCGTGGCAAGTTTGATGGACATTACATTCTCAAGCAAAATATCATCCATAGAAGGGCAAGATTTCACGCCAGAAATCAGAAGCGGGACGAAAACATCGAGGCTTACGTTCGCGCACTTCACGAGCTAGCAGCAACTGCAGTTTTTAAAAACAAAGAAGAATCCATCAGAGACAGGCTGGTGCTAGGTGTTCTTGACACAGAACTGATAGAGAAGCTCCAAATAAAAAAGATCTAATGCTCCAGGATGCAGTGCAGGAAGCGAGACAGCACGAGTTAGTGAAAACACAGCTATCATAGCAACGTCAGTGCAGCGTTAACGCACTATACGGCAGCAAAGGCAGCGGTAGTGGGCATAGGCAGAATTGGCGCAGAGGTGGCCCTGGCAGCGCTCGTCGAGGCGGCAGCAGTCACACTCTCTCAGGCAAAGGCAGCTCAACCCAAGGCGGGGGGAAGCAGCATGAGGCCAGTTGTACTCGCTGCGGACGGCAACACTGCAAGCAAATGTGCCCATCTCAAAGAAAATGGTGCAAGAAGTGTGGACGGCAACACTGCAAGCAAGTGTGCCCATCTCAAAGAAAATGGTGCAAGAAGTGTGGACGGCAATACTACAAGCAAGTGTGCCCAGCTCAAGGAAAAAGGTGCAAGAAGTGTGGACGCATGAATCACTTTGCGGCAGTCTGCAGAAGCAGCAAGTTAGTCGACGCAGTAGACGACGTACCACATCTGAAGGGGCACATTAAGGTGGCGTCACATGCTGCAAGCCGTGAAGAGAAAATGGAGGAATATTTTGTTGGAACATTGTGCTCAGAAGGCAGAAATGAACCACTGTGGATGACAACACTCAAGTTTGGAGGTTGCGACGTCACGTTCAAGATAGATACAGAAGCGGATGTGTCAGCTCAGTACAAAAAGCTGAAGCCTCGTCCATAGCTTCACTGATCAAGCACAGTTCTGCGTAGCCTAGGAGGTATCCTGCAGTGTGAGGGACAATTTGTCGCCATCATCAGAGTCCATGACCAGCCTTATTCACTTCGACTCTTCGTTGTACAAAGACGGACAACCTTCTCAGCAGAGCAGCAGTGGCAAAAATGGGTCTAGTCAAGAGGATTGAAGCCATAGAAGTGCCTTTCGGCGAGCTCGACGACAAACCCGTCCAGTGCCCCCCAATGAAGATAGTCCTGGAAAAAGGATCAGAGGGTTACAGCGTTCACTCAGCAAGAAGAATACCTATACCCCTGTCAGACAAAGTCAAGGAAGAGCTCACCAAGATGCAGAAGACAGGGATCATAGAAGAAGTAACAGAGCCGACGGACTGGTGTTCACCCATAGTACCAGTCATGAAGAAGTCAGGATCAGTGAGAATCTGCACAGACTACAAGCATCTGAATGCAGCAGTCAAGCGAGAACGCTACACACTGTCAACGTTGGAAGATATCCTGCACAAGCTGCCCGGGTTTGCGATCTGCAGCAAGTTAGATGCTACATCCGGATTTTACCAGATTCCACTCAACCCAGAGTCAGCAAAGCTCACCACCTTCATAACCCCTTGCGGAAGATTCTACCACAAGCGATTGCCATTTGGCATAACGTCAGCACCAGAGATCTTCCAAAGAACTATGAGAACATACTGAAGGAAGAGTCCAATGTAATCTGTTTCTTTGATGACATGCTCGTCTACAGTGAGAACCAGAAAGCCCACGAGCATCACCTTGACAACGTGACGAGGAAACTGGCAAGCATCAACCTGAAGCTGAATCGCGAGGAGTACGAATTCAGGAAGCATGAGATTGAATTCTTGGGTCATCGAATCAGCAAGAACGGTATTTCACCAGATCCAGCAAAAGTGGAACCATCATGACCATTCCAGATCCAACCAATGTGCCTGAGTTTAGGAGGATGCTTGGCATGATTAACTTCCTTGTGGACTTATGTTTTCCTTCGTCCTCCCGCTCGTCGATTGTTACTGCAAACAAATATAATCTTAGTGGCGAGCATCGCTACACTTACAATGCTGTATCTCAAGCAATGGCAAGCAGTTCACAGACACCAAACAAAATATACTTATAGCACTCTTTACGTATCTATTAATTTTTATTCCAGTGTATGGTTATACTATGTGCGTTGTTTTAAAAAGGTCTTTATCGTGCAAATCTTTTACTTTCAAGAATCTCGAGATACTTTGGACGCTCTGGTTATCCCTAACAAACACAAACACCGCATGGATTTTACCATTTTCTGACGTTAGAAGTCCATGACCTCTGATCGATTACCATATAAGGTTATAATTTGCAAGCCTTAAAAACAATCTCTATTCATCAATTCTTGTTAGTTTAAACCAGTATTTCATACATTTCACACATGACTTCAAATAAACTGGAACCTACCAAGTTCTCTGTAAACAAAATCATTACGTGTTCAATGGTCTACATCATAGCATACAAATTCACCCTTTCTGTTATCACAGTATTCTCTAATGCCAAATGTATTCTCCGTATTGCAAAAACTGGCCACACCCGAGTATCAAACAAATTCGAGAAAAAACAATAAATGAGCTACAATCCAATATATACAAGCTATGGTTGATAACGAGTATAGCCTTTCTGTTCTGTTTGCAACATAATTTTATGTAAAACTAAGGATATGTGTAGGCATTGACAACAACCACTTTTGCATTCCCATATTCCATGTTTCACTATGTGCCTGAACCATCTTTACGAAACACAATAATATTAACTCGTGTCTAGTTGCTGTGGAATATAAGCTATTCAATTGTCTCTGGAGACTGACTACTAATGTAGATGATAAAATATCATCCGCAAAAGCAACATAAACAATTCTAAAATATCAAAGGTTACTCCATGACGACCATTCTCAAACTAGCTCGTTGATAAATAAAGACAATGAAAACTGGGATGCACGTCAACTCCCTTGACTCTATGAGTACTCATCAGAAAATCCGACAAGGATAATGCAGTTATCCCCGAGTCAATATTTTAACGCAAACATCAGAGCCGGAAATACAGCTCTTTTGAATAAAGATTCGTTAGAAAAAGGTGTATCGTGTATCTTCTTACTGCATAAAAATTGGGAATTTTCACGCATGAAGAATTCAACAAGTACGAATTAAGAACAAACTTTTTAATTTACAACAGTTGCGTTAGATCGATTAAAAACGTACATTGAAAACCTTAACGTTAGTCTTGATAGTAATTCAGTAAGACACATAAGAAAATCACTACAATTGCTATATTCTATCACGAAAGGGACAAACTTGTATTATGATTTCCTTATGAAAAATGATATTGCTCCTAAATGCTGTTTCAAATGACAAGACAAACTGGCATAAAAAATCAATTGGAAGGTAACATTTTGTAAAATAAACAAGATTAGCGGAGTGAACTTAAAATGATTCCAGATGAAACGCCTTCGTAGCATTACAGGGGTACAAATACGTCATCAAAAGAAATGAAACTAGTTTACATACAACGATATGTGTAGTTTCTGCAATATACATACCGAATTTATCCGCCATCTTTTTGATGGTGTGAAATTAGACATAACGTTTGGAAGACAGTAGAAACATTCTTAATGGATGTGAAAACGCACAAAATATAGAATTTACTGAACACTTTATTCAGCTTGGAACTTCATATGGTATTGCTTCTGATGACATCCTCGATTCAATTACGTTTTTTCAGTTTGAAGCAGAGTTCATTCAAACATAATCCAGTTGTTTTTTTTTAAATCAAAGGGAAATCACCAGTGCAATGTTCGCTACATTATGAAACAGAAAGAATAGTCTGGAGAAAGGAAAGGATGACAGAATCTGCAAAAATATCTAATAGCAATTTGTTTTTGTTTTTCACAACATAGAATATGCATCCTCTTTGACTGAATTGATATCAACACAGCTCTTCAGGAACGTACAAGCTGTCAAATGAATGCTCGTGCTTGTGTACGCTGAAATCACCCTGCTTTAAGCACTGTCAAAAGAAAAACATGGTTTGATAAATAATGCCAGGAAAACAAAAAAAAGTTAGATCAACTTTGACACTTTTTAAAAGACCTGTGGATATAAATGAGCAAAACACCTATTTACAGCTAAGAAGAAAATATAATAATCTTAAGGGCGTGAAAAGGCGTAAATTCAATCAAGAGCGCATCGATTCTCTGATGAATGTTGCAAACGATTTTCAGGCTTTCTGGTCAGAGATTAGTAAACATCGCAGTAGAACCCACTCAGGACGAGTGGCTCGTCCACTTTGACCATCTGCTGAATTCTGGCTACGATGAGAATCAGCACCAACCTGCACTTTAAGTCTCGGATATGGTATTCCATGATGTTCTGGATTCAGACATAACTGCAGAGGAAATTAAACAAGCCATTCAAAGTCTTAACAAGAGAGGCAAGGTTAAAAAAACAAGAAAAAAAAAGAAGAAAAGAAGAAACCAGATTCGAACCCAGCGTGTTCGGGTGAGAAAAAACTGTCTTACCCATTACACTATCTTGGCTCCTCAACTGACGTTCTAAAATTAAATATTAAAACATACTTTTTTTAAAGGGCGATAAATCGATTGCGGTATTCGCAGTGAGAACGCTGTTTAAATCATATTATTCTAGTGTATCTTGGGCATTCAAAAATCTTTAAGGGCAATTAAAAATTCTTTTTAAAGTCCGCGGTAAAGGAGACGTGGCTATCGCCGCAATCACACTGCAACATTTAGCCGTTTTCTCTAGATCTAGATAGATGTACAAGTTTAATTACACACGCCGGGAATGTCGTACGACACGGTCGATTCAATTTCACTTTAATGTTCATTCTAGTTTTATAGTTTTAAAGTTGATATGAAAATTGAGTATTTTGTTAAACTAATAACATGTAGAGCCAAGTACAAGTACTTCTAAACGTCGTATGAAGTGAAAAGGACTTCATTTTGAGAAAAGTCAAGACTTGAAATTTTTTCGTTTCATCAATTCAAGGGTATTAACTGTCATGGTTTATTATTTCTAAATGTGAATTCAGACTGATTCTGTGGATATTTTTATGGCAGTTTGGGGCATACTCCAGTAAGTTCTCTGAATAAATATTTAACGGTCTCCTTCTCCAACTTTCCTTCACATGTTATCGTGTATTGTCCATTGAATATAGGATTCAACGGGCAGGTCAACAACTTGAAACAAAATAGCGTCGTTCGCGTTCGCGAAGAATATGAGCATGCGTTTTGAATGTGTATAAATATGTGTACTCAATTGATTTTTGCCCATGACCTTTAGGGCTCAGCCAATAGATCTATAAAACCCACTCGTCGTATTGATTTTAATATTTTCCGAAAAAGACCACTTGGGCGAATGAACATAGTGAAAGCCCTGTACACTGAGAGTAAAACACACAAGCCTTTTACGTATTGAGTATAATTTCAAAATGTAGTGTTTAAGATGAGAAAGATCAGTTTAAAGCAAATTAAGTCCCCCACAGATTAATTTCCCTTTTTTACTGTCTGCACCAAAACGTCTGCAAAATAAATATAACTTCCATGCTTACCAAAAGAAGTTCCTGTTTGAACCAAAAATGATAATAATGACTGCTCTTGTTGTTGTGTCAGAATATCAGATCAAAGTGCCAAGTTTAGAGATAAAAAAAAAAAAAATATATATATATATATAACAGTAAATGCAGTTTGCATATAATTTGGCTTCTTTTTATTATTTTTTTGTGCCCATCTCAGAGGTGCAATATTGTTTTAAACAAGATGACTAGAAAGAACTGAATTTTTTCTATTTTTATGCCTAATTTGGTGTCAACTGACAAAATATTTGCAGTGAAAATGACAATGTTAAAGTTTACCACGGACACACACACACACACAGACAACCGAACACCGGGTCAAAACATAGACTCACTTTGTTTACACGAGTCAAAAACAAAAACAACAACAACAAAAAACGTCTTTAAAAGGGCATGCGGAGTTCAAGCATAGTACAAGTGTCTCCTTTGAAGCCAGCGTTCTGGGAAAAAATGAAAGAAGATCGGCTGATTTTGATGACCGATTCTTGAGAAGAGGTTCTCCGAATAAAATTTAGCGGTCTCATTCGTTTCTTTTCAATGTTTGTGCTTCCTACTGGATATTCATGAGATGGTGTGCGCTGTCGTATCTTCCGAAAACGACCAGTGGGCGAATGTAAGATATTCACACTGAGTGTCAGTTAGAAAAGCCTTTCTATGACCATTCCGATATTAATTGTGTTTAGATCAATGTCCAATTGCTAAGCGGAATTCCGATGTTTAGTCTATATGTTATATCAACAAGTTTTGTTCTTGAGAAATTGACATTATAACATGCTTCAGAAACAGCATAATGCCAATAGTTTCATCAAAACAGGCAGCATTGTTTTTGTTTTCTTACACATAGTCAGCACTGCAAATACTGTTGGTGGCTTTGAGGATGGTGTTCTGGATGTGATTGTGGTGGTGGTGGTTATCAAACCAGAAGAGCAGAAATGTAATTTGTAGGCGCGATGTTTGGGAAAATCGCACCATCAAACAATCTGTTGTCAAAATATAAATTTTGGGTTCTTCGATAATAGTGCGTGCACTTGCTTGACCTTAAACATGGCTAAATTGAATGTCTGTCTTTAAATCTTCGTTGATTTATTTTGTTATTGATTTTTCCGGAGTCCGTCACGCCATCGCCCCATTATGCGTGCTTGTGGCCGCGTTTATCACGCGACATTCCCCGCAAGGAAACTACCACAGCCAGCCGTGCTGCAGAGTACATGTAACATTTTCTATTCGAAATCTTCCTGGTGATCAGTTTTAATATCTGGGCACAAACAAAGAAATAAATCTGTTCAGACAAGCAATGACGTGACAGAGCCATTCAAGACAAGCGCATGAGAGGAATAGGGGGCCATTACTTTACCCCTAATTCCCGTCTTTGCACACTCAGAGTCTGAGCTAATGCGTGTGACGGACAGGAATGTCATCATTCTCGTGCCGGAAGAAATATAAAAAAAGCCAACAGTTCGGTCAACCCACCACCATCTGCTCAATACCACCCGTGTTTACTCTATTCTCTTTTCGCATGATTTGATCTGTTGACTTGTGTGTGATCAAATCTATCATGAAAGGACACACACACACGATTGCGTGTTAGATGCCCCGGACCCAACGCTGTCATTTGGACATTTCTTTCCCGCACGCTCCGGCACATACACACGCGCGCGCGCGCGCACACACACACACACACACACACACACACACATCACAGACACACACGCACAGATACACACGCGCAAGCGGACGCGCGCGCGCGCACACACACACACACACACACACACACACACACACAAACACGCACAGATACTCACACGCGCGCACACACACGCACACACACACACACACACACACGCACACAAACTCAGACACACACAGGACACGGCTTACTGACCACCATGCGTATTTACCTGCGCACTCCACATTACACTGCAGGACAACTGAACACCAGACGACAGGCGAAAAGAACAACACAAAGCTGTTACTCAAAGGGAATGATCATCTGCGTTCCCTGTGTCACTTGAGGGTAACTACTGCGTTAAAAAGTAAAGAAGAGAAAAAAGAGGCAAAGCCTTCATGCATGTTACTGTTGCTTTCATTGTTCTTCATCTTCTTCTTTAACTTTGTGAACAGTCATTGCAGCGCCACATAGGAATATATATTCTTCATGTTAATCAATCATTTTTGTCGTCCCCTCTGTCTCACTTCCTCAACAGTTTCTTGGAGGATTATTTCGACAACGCTACTGGATCTCATTACGTGGTCATACCAGCGTAGTTTTCTTTGCTTAACTGATGTCAGCAGATCTTTATATGGTCCAGTGTGCTGTTTGTTGGTTTGGTGCTTTTGTTCATTAATGATGTGATCAGTGTATTTGATGTCAAGTATCTTGCAACATCACCTCATTTCCACGGCTTGAATTCTTCTTACAAATCTACTGTGAGGGTCCATGTCTCACCTGCATACAGGAAGAGGAATATACCAGTGCACGAAGGAGTCTGATCTACTGCGTCATCAGTTTGATCAGACACACTAGCACAATTTTCTGATCAGACTTCAGCCACAAGCAGATACCATCATTGCTGAAGAAGAAGCTGGATTCCGCAAAGGCAAATGTACTATCGAACAGATCTTTAACCTGCCTACCCTTCGCGAAAAACATCTCCACCACCAGAGGGAACTCTATGTCGTCTTCATAGACTTATAGAAGGCATTTGAAACTCTGGCAGGAAACACTATATGCTACAATGAAAATGTGAACATCCAGCAAAAGCTTATCAACGCTACCCAGCAACTATACTCCAGAGTGACCAGCGTGGTACTCACAATGGGTGCTATAGGAGAGTGGTTCTTTACCTCGCTTGGAGTCAGTCAAGGCTGTGTTCTGCCTCCCACGTTGTTCAACTTATTTCTCGATCGCATCATGATTGACACACTTCAATCAATCAATCAATCAAAAACACTTTATTAATCCACATGGAAATTAAGTTGTGCAATCACAGGCTCATTGTAAACACTGGCATAAAATCATGCGCAACATAAGAAGAGATTAAAACTAGTCAAATAAGAATTCCCAATAGCTGACGATATACTAACCCCCCCACCCCCCACACACACATACTCATGTTAAGACAATAGGGCATTGCACAACAATATTAACAAATGAAAACATCCAACAAAAAAAGGGTATAAGATTACTAAAAATGACATGCGCGCACGCACGCACACACCCACACACACATACACACACATGCACACACACACACACACACACACACACACACACACACACACACACACGTTAAGACCATAAGGTATTGTACAACAATACGTAAATAAAAACATCAAGGCAATAAATCGTATATATAAGTAAAATGCACACACACACACACACACACACTCACACAAACAACGTTTGCATGCACATAACATATGTCACGCCAATAAGATTAGAACATTAACATTAAGATACATGAAATCCAAGTAAAATAAGAAAAATATTTAAAAATCACTTCCGATCACACACACACAAAAATGCTTGCTTGCCCGTGCTCACCTGCTCAGTCCCACATGCACGCATAATGTCTGCTCCCATACACTCGTCTGCTGGTGAAGTTCAGGTGTTGCTGTGGCGAGGGGGCTTGGGGGGTGGGAGGGTTCACTTAGTGTATAGGATGTTTTGATTGTGTGCGCGAATGGCTGTAGGAATAAATGAATTAATGTATCGAGATGTTCTTGCGCGTGGAGCTCTAAACCTACCACTTATGTCTGACCTTCTGCTGTTAATGTCATCATGTAGTGGGTGTCTTACGTCGGTCAAAATTGTTATTAGTCTGTCAGTCAGTTTTCTATTGTGCATGTCGCTAAAGGTGTCTTGTCTTATACCCACCACCCCACCCGCTTTCCTAATGACTTTTTCCAACCTGTCTTTGTCATGTTTGGTCAGGTTTCCCCCCCAGCACACGGCTCCGTATGTTAAAACACTACAGACAACAGATGTGTAAAACATTTGGAGCATCTGCTTGCATACATTAAAAGATTTCATTTTTCTAAGACAGTACATGCGACTGTTGCTCTTTTTAATGAGTGCAGTTGAGTTTTCATTCCAAGACAGCTTATTGTCGATTATCACACCGAGATATTTGTATGAGTCTACTTGTTCGACCACTTCATTTTTTGTGATGATTTTACTTAAAGTTGATTTCTTTTTTCTGAAGTCGATTACAAGCTCTTTGGTTTTGCCAACATTCAGCTCAAGGAAATTTTCTTCACACCAGTTCACAAACCTGTCAATTTCTCTTCGGTAGTCAGTGTCATCGTCATCAGTAATAAGTCCTGTCAGTGCGGAGTCATCTGCAAACTTAACGAGGGGACACGAATTGGTCAGACTTCTGCATTCAGCCGTATACAAGGTAAAAAGAAAAGGCGAGAGGACTGTACCTGTGTTTGTGAAAGAGACAGTAGACATAAAATCATTTAATTTTACAAACTGAGGCCTTGAAGATCATAATAATAATAATAATAATGGTATTTATATAGCGCTGGATCTTGTGCAGAGACAAATCAAAGCGCTTTCGCACCAGTCATTCACACGCATGCATAACTCTAATACTGCAGAAACTAAAGACAAGGAAGGGCAGGCAAGGGAGGCTATTTTGGGAAGAGGTGGGTTTTAAGGCCAGACTTGAAAGAGCTGAGTGTGGAGACTTGACGAAGCGAAAAAGGAAGTTCATTCCAATCGCAAGGTCCAGAAACAGAGAAAGAACGGCGGCCAATAGTCGAGTGTTTGAATCTGGGTATGCGTAAACAGAGTGGTCAGCGCGGTCAGCGTTGGAGGAAGAACCATCACGAAACTTCGCTTCGCAGATGACTGCACTGGCCTGGCAGTTTCAGTTTCAGTAGCTCAAGGAGACGTCACTGCGTTCGGACAAATCCATATACGCTACACCACATCTGCCAAGCAGATGCCTGACCAGCGGCGTAGCCCAACGCGCTTAGTCAGGCCTTGAGGAAAAAAAAAGTGAATAAATAATAGATAAGCGTACATAAATAAGTAAATAAATACATAAATAGATAAATAAATAAATAATAATTATAATATGAAAAAAGGTAGTAGTAATAATAATAATGATGATAATAATAATAATAAATAAATAAATATATAAGACAAGAATGATGATAAATAAAGAAATAAACGTAAAACATGAAGACACACATTCACACACACATGCATAACAGATATGCACCAAACATGCAGTTTCACAGATATGAAAGCACAGTCAAATACACATAAACGTACATGAGCCCCAACACACACACACACACACACACACACACACATTACCCTGCACCTCCTCTACCCCCTCCTCCACACACTCATTTCTAGGCTAGGTATCGCAGCTTCCACGGCACACACACACACACACACACACACAGACGAACATTTACTTGTACAAGCACACACACATACGCCCATATCCCTCACCCCCAACCCCCCAAACATATATACAAAGATATATATATACACACACCCGCACGTTCCAATATCCCGTTGCTCCAACAGTGTAGGCATGCATACACTCACATACCTCATCCTCTACCCCCCCCTTCCCGCGGCACCCCCACCTCCCCCCCTCACACACACACACACACAAACATACGCACGTGCACAGAACTCTCCTGACACTTGTGTACACTTACACCCTTGCGCATGCACAAACGCATTCAAACACACAGACCCACACATACACACAAACACACACATACACACACACACAGAGGCTGCCACTGATTGGCCGCAAGAGGGATGGGAAAAGATCTCTGATGCCACGAACGTGGCGTCTAGTGTGTTGCTTAGTCTATTGTATTTGGAAAAGTCCACAGAGACTCTGTTCCGTTTTGAAGAAATTTGCGCAATGTTGGTTTGGAAATGATGCCGATATTTGTTTGATTTGCAAAGCATCGTGCTCTACCTTTCATGTTAGACTTACGGCCGCTCCCTCTCTCTGCTTTTATTTCTTTGAGGCGATCGATGGTGTGATGGCCTTGTACCTGTTCTTTTTGATATTCTTTGACTTTCCTGAGGATTTCCGATTTTCTTAGATGTAGGCCGCTCGTTGGTGTTGCGTTACCAGCAAGTCTGTCAGCTCGCTCATTTCCCTTAACACCTGCATGTCCCGGACAGTATGACCATGTGAGTTTTTTTAATCTGAAAGTTGCGCATTGCCTTATGCCACTCTGGGCTTCCCATTCCGTTTTCAATTTTCTGTATGAGGTTCATTGCGTCGGTTAGAATCATGGCATGTTGGTTTCCGGGCGTATGGATGGACGATAGCCACTGGAGGGCATGTATCACAGCTTCAACTTCCATCGTTAGGCAGCATTCTCTTCCCTAATTGTTTTTCCATTTTGTTTCGCAGTGAATCCCCAACCGGATTGGTCTTTGGTGACTGAGCCATTTGTGTATATGATGATGTCCTCTTCTTTACTGTTTTCTTCTATGAGTAGCTTCACTTCCGCATCAGTTTTGCCCTCTGGCCATTCCCGACAATGTCTTCCTAGAGTGGGTGAAATGGCTGTGTTGAACAGATGGTTGAGGTTTTCGGGGTTTTTCTCCCATTCTTTTGTTTCTTTCAGGTCTTGTAGTCAGCATACTAGCTGGATTGTGTCTTCTGCTTGCCCCATCCATGATCTTCCTCGTCCTAGACGGCTGCCTTTTGGTTCTTTGACTGCGTCATGCATTGGGTTTTAAGGGTTTTCTAATGCTTTGAAGTAGGTCTTGACCTGTTCTAACTTGTTTCTGGAGTGCACTGAAGGAAGGTCAAGCAGGTATCGCGTGGCCTGGCAGGAAGTGAGTGATAACTCACCATGTTTTTTTTTTGGTTTTTGTTGTTGTTGTTTTTGAAGACTTGACAAAACATCTGCAAGATATAGCACTGAAATCAGCGCTAAAAAGACTAAGGTAATGGCCAGCCACAACACCACCATCAGTGCTGATACAGCTGTCCAGGGACAGAAGCTAGGAACTGTTCAGCAGTTCACTAAACTGGGATCCGTTATCAATAATGAAGGATCAAAACTATGAATCCTCTCAAGGGAAACAAAAATAGGAAGAGCACTGACCACAATGAAATATATATATATATATATATATAGAAGGCCAGCAACATCTCCATGAAACACAAGATCAGACTCCTGCATGCACTCCATATATCGATCCAAATCTTTTGCTTACTATCAGAAACGTGAGTTTGAAGAACCAAAGCTGTGCGGGAAACTGAAAAATTGTGTCTTAACCAGACGACATTGATCGGCATTGCATTGTTTCACCATCATAATATAAATTTATCGAGGTTTCAAACTTTCCCTGTCTTCACTTCGATTTTTCGGTCGCGATAAATATTTTCAGAAACTCCGACAAATATACACGAAATTCATCCCGGAAAAAAACTGAGTTCTTTCCACAAAATTATGAGTAATGGATCGTACGCGTGCATTTTTTTTCTCGATTCTTCAAGTGTGCATATTACAAAAATCACTGATTGAATATTATATCTAAACCTGTTCGAATGTCTCTTGCCGCTATATCTGTGGCATGAGGTGGCAGATTGGTTAAGACGCTTATTTGCCAACAAAGTGTCCGAGAGAGTCTGGGTTCGAATCCCATTCTCGCCTTTTCTCCCAAATTTGACTAGAAAATTAAACTGAGCGTCTAGTCTTTCGAATGAGACGTCCGGTGTGCAGTACGCACTTTGCGCACTGAAAAACAATCGCAGTGGTTTATACAAGTGACGCCTCCTTTGGAAACTGAAACTGAAAACTGAATCTATGGCACGAACGTCAAAATAATTACATGCCATTGTCGAAATCCAAGAAATCGAACGTTCATTTTCAGAAACTATACGAACTTTTATTTGCAGTGATCGTACAAAATCAGAAACCGGAAGAACTAAATAAAGTCTCGGTAACATCAAATGCGCATGCGGAGTGCAAGTTACCTCTAATTGTTAACCTTGTATGTACATGTAAATCTGTCAGTTTAAATTGTCGTTCATAGACATGAAGTACAAATCTGATTTTATGGACATCTATGTGTTTGCATTTGTGTGTGTGTGTGTGGTGTGTGTGTGTGTGTGTGTGTGTGTGTGTGTGTGTGTTTTATTGACACACTTGATATGTCTTGTTCGTAAGACTTGACAATGTGTTGTCGAGAACTTTCATTGCCTTCAGTGCACTAGCTGAACAGGCTATGCATTGAAGACTGTAACACTACATTTACCGACAAGGGACCACTTGGGCGAAAGTAGACAGTGTACGATCTTCACACGAGGTGTAAAACACATCGCCGTCTCCGTCCCTTGAGTCATTCGTTAAATAAAATTTAATGTTTTACATGAATGAGATCCGTTCAAGAATTATTTCCCACAGTTCCTGCAGACTGTTAGAATTCTACTTCTCATAGCAGATGTAAGGCCTATACAACAATGCAACTTCCATATAAAGCACAAGTAATTCTTTTTTGAATTAAATGATATATTGACTGCTATTAATCTATGTGTCAGTAGTGCTAAGTTTTGTGGATAAAAAATTGTTGCTTCTTCATAATGTCTGTATTTTTTAATGTTTGCCACACACATGCGCGCGCGCGTGCACACACACACACACACACAGTTTTCCTCTTTCCACCCACTTCGCTTTTTTTCTCTCTACTGAAATTATGGTGCAGTTTGTATGCCTTTGGGTTGGTGTTTACTCTGTGTGTGTGTGTGTGTGTGTGTGTGTGTGTGTGTGTGTGTACATTATGTGTATGTGCGCGGCATATTTTTGCCTTGTGTGTGTGAGTGTTTATATATATATATATATATATATATATATATATATATATATATATATATATATATAATGTGTGTGTGTGTGTGTGTGTGTGTAGATATACATATATATGCTGTTTGTTCACATGCAGAGGTATGTTATATGCATTATTACATACGTATTGTTTCATGTGAGGCGCGTAAAGCCCAATACATGGGGAGTTTTGCGCCTGATAAGTACTATCTGTCTATCTATCTACTATTATTATTATTATTGTTGCTATTATTGTTACTATTCTCGGGTTCCCCCGTCGTGTCCGACGGATGAGTAGGCAGGCAGGTCATCTGCTGATGTGGATCCTCATGTGGGAATGAACACCAGTTCCTGAGGCACAAGGTCGTCCACAGACGCTGCATGGAATGAAGTCCTGCAAGGATGGGCACCGTTTTCTCCGATTCCGCTTTTCCTGGATGGCGGTTGCACTGTTGCATTCGAATGTCTTTGTGGCCTGGGTAGACCGTTGCTTCCACTGTGTTCTTACAAGGGCAACATCTTCGCGGGAGGCAGTGTTAATGTTGCAGCTTCTGAGGTTGGCCTTCAAGGTGTTTTTGTATCTCTTGACAGGCCTTCCTTGGTCACGTTCTCCTTCCTTCAGTTGTCTATAGAGCAGCATCTTTGGAATTCTGCTGTCCTACAGGGATGCCTACTCTCACCAGTCCTTTTCAACCTGTTCCTGGAGAACATCATGATAGAGACCCTCCTAGACTTCCACACCACCATCTCTGTAGGAGGAAGACCAGTCTGCAACCTACACTTTGCAGATGACATTGACTTACTGGGAGGGAGCAACCAGGAACTCCAAGATCTGACAGACAGGCTGACTGTTCGCACAGGTGCTTATGGTATGGAAGTGAGCGCTGAGAAAAGCAAGGTGATGGTCAACAGTAACACCAACGCTCACGCCAACATCACCATGAATGGCCAGGAACTTGAAGAGGTGAAAGCCTTCAAGTACTTGGGAGCAACACTTACAAAGGACGGCAGGTCGAACACAGAAGGGAAGATCTGCCTCGCAGCAGCAACATCAGCGATGGCAAAACTGGACAAGATCTGGAGGAGCAGGAGCATTTCTCTTGCCATCAAACTCAAACTGTACAGATCCTTAGTGCTCGCCATTCTCCTATATGGATGTGAAAGCTGGACACTGTCAGCCGAGCTTGAGAAGAGGATCCAAGCATGTGAGATGAAATACTACCGAAAGCTGCTCCACATCTCATGGGTCGAACACAAGACCAACGACTATGTCCGGAGCAAAGTCGAAGCCTTCGCCGGACATCAATAACCCCTCCTGGCCACCATCAAAAGGAGGAAGCTGGCCTGGTTTGGCCACGTGACCCGCCACAACACCCTGTGCAAGACCATCCTGCAGGGCACCATGGAGGGCGGAAGAAAGAGGGGAAGACCAAGGAGAAGCTGGACAGATGACGTCAAGACCTGGACTCATCTGAAGATGCCAGAGCTGGTGTCAGAGGCCGAGAGCAGACCAGGCTGGAGGAGAGTGACGTCCGCTGCATCCCTTGTGTCCCCCCGCCACGACCCGGTGGATCACGGGACAAAAGGTAAAGGTACATTCGGACATGTGCCCTGTCCATCGGAGCTGGCTTTTGATGAGTATACACTCAATGCTGGGTAGGCCGCATTTCTTCAGGACCTGTAAGCTGGACACTCTGTCTTGCCATTTGATGCTGCAAATCTTGTGCAAGCATGTTTGATGGAACTGTTCGAGTTGTTGGATGTGTCGGCGGCACGTGGTCCACGTCTCACAACAGTAGAGGAAAGCACTCAGATCCACAGCTCTGTACACGGCGATCTTTGTGTGCAGTTTGATGCCATGGTCTTGCCACAGTCTCTTTGAGAGTCTGCCAAAGGCAGAGCTGGCCTTTGAGATGCGCAACATCACTTCTGCATCCAGAGACCCATTGCTGCCTACAGCGCTGCCCAAGTAGCAGGACTTGTCCACAGTTTTGATCTCTGTATTGTTGATGATGACAGGTGGTAATGGAGCACTGACAGCTCGGGACGGTGAAGGCTGGAACATGGCCTCGGTCTTATCAAGACTGACTGTAAGTCCAAAGCATTGACAAGGACCTTGCAAAGCGATCTGTGATGCACTGGATGTCTTCATGGGAGTGTGCGGCAGGTGCACAGTCATCAGCAAAGAGGAACTCTCTCAGAAGGGCCTCGAGTCCTCCAAGGTTAAAGAGTTTGCCATTGTCACAGTCCCGTCATGCATCAATAAGCATTGCAGCAAACAGAATGGAAAAGAGGGCTGGAGCTAAAACGCATCCCTGCTTTACTCCGGTTTTTGTTGTTGTTGTTGTTGTTGTTGTTGTTGTTGTTGTTGTTGTTGTTGTTGTTGTTGTTGTTGTTGTTGTTGTTGTTGTTGTTGTTTGTTTGTTTGTTTGTTTTTCTGGGAACTGGTAAGAAGTATCTCCGTTTTCTTGCACCCTCGCATGTCATCATGGAGTAAAGCAATTAGTGAGATGAGCTTTTCCGGGCAACCGAACTTGTGAAGGATCTTCCACAAGCCTGTGATTAGTCCAATTAACGGTGTCAAACACCATGTGGAGCTCGTGGTTCTGCTAACGACACTTCTCCTGTAGTTGGCGAACAGCAAACACCATGTGGGTTGTACCCATACCTGCACGACACCCGCACTGTGAATCAGGGACGATGGAGTTTGCTATGTGGGTGATGAGTCTCTTCAAGATTGTCCTGGCAAGAATCTTCCCTGCGATGTTGTTATTGTTCTATAATTATCATTATCATCATCATTATTGATATCGTAATAACTATCCCCAATGTACAAGAAATAAATCAGCTGACACGGAATACAATTACGTCGAGTTATGATAGCATTATAAATGAAATATACTACTTACCAAACTCCATTTGTTGCGGCAACATATGACGCATAACAAACTGGAAAAAGTGTTAGCGTTTATTGCACAAAACATAATCGTGGAGTAACAGTGTTGCACCTGACATGAAACACTTAAGAATAAGCTAGTCTTACAGCCAAGAAAATAATCAGAGAACCACACACACACACACACACACACACACACACACACACACACACACACACACACACTATAGAAATCCAAAACACAAAAGGAAAACTTTGTTTTAGAAATGATAAGCAATCTTTCATACTCCGACCACTTGCTCTTAGCATGAAACGTGCATGTGCCAAATATGAAACAAAGTTCCAAATAAAGGACCATGTGCTACTAATGTGGCATATGTCAGTGCATCACCAATAATGCCTAACAAACTGATCGGAAAAACAAGGTAAGAAAGAGCACAAATATTAAATGAGCAACACAAAGAGAATGAAATTTAAGAAACTAATGATATGAGTACAGTTATAAACAGAAACAAATTTAACAAATCGATTTACCAAATATGAATAACATTAGTATCTAAAAAAATGTTTTAACACATACATATACTCACTGACCAACCCCCTACATACATCCATGTCCGCACACGTACGCCCTTTCAGACCCCCCCCCTCCCCCCCCCCCGCGCCCCCCCACCTTATCCCCCTCTCCAAAGTACACTTGTTTAGTCACATCCTGATCTCTTTCTCCCCCACTCCAAGACATGAAAGTATTCACATCCACATGCACTCTCTCTCTCTCACTCTCACGCACACACACACACACACACACACACACACACACACACACAGAATATTACCCAAAATGTATTCGCAGGATAATTATATTTGTAAAATATAAAGAAATATTGGATGTTCAAGGTATGTGTCTTTACTGTTCACATCTTTGTTTCATTTCCACTGGCCCTGGTCTTCGATCAAGGTCATCAGAAACATAAATGAAAGATGATCATTATGTTTTAACCTTGTCACGTGTCGTTAAAATTCTTGAAGAGTACCAAAGAACATCTTATTCAAACTCTCCAAGACTGTCACGGAAGTGAAAAACTGGATGACAGAAAACGGCCTGAAACTAAACGATGATAAGACAGACCCTCGATCAGACTCCTTGCTCCATCAGTAGATGCTGCTTCCCTGCCTTCCTCTGTCCATCTCGGAACCTTTTCTATCTCATTCTGTGATCATGTCCGTCACCTTGGCGTTTTCCTCGATAAAGATCTTTCCACGCAGTTTCACATCAAAACCTGCCAAGCAGCCTATTTTGAACTCAGACGAATCAGCTCCAAACGCCACTACCTCACAATCGACGCAACCAAAACATCAGTCAGTTCATGCATACTCTCTAGACTATTGGAACTCTCTTCTCATCGGTTGCCCGCAAACACTCCTCAGACCACAACAGCAGGTACAAAACTCCGCCGCCAAACTGATTTACAAAGAAAATAGATCCGCACGCTGCACACCCCTTCTAAAAGAGTTGCACTGGTTACCTATAGACCAAAGAATCAAATACAAAGCCGCCTGTCTCTGCTACCATGTCATACCTGGAACTGTACCCCGATACCTCTCTGACATCTTTCAAATCTATTTACCCTCCCGTTCTCTTCGCTCTGCTGCCGATGATAGAACCTTCCACGTCCCCAAATACAAAAGAGAACAACACGGTGGTCGAGCCTCTTCAACATCTGATGTTCAAATATGGAACTCTCTGCCTCACCACGTCCGTCACAGCCCCTCACTGCCTTTCTTTCAATCTAACCTCAAGACTTTCTTCTTCCAGCAGCATTTCCTCTAGACCCTCTCTCATACATGAAAGTAGTTAGTTGATTGTGTAGGTATATTTTTAACGCCGTATTGTGTGTGTTTCGAATGTATGGATGGGCGCATGCATGCATGCATGCTTCTATGAACTTGTCACCTGGTGTGATCAAAACAACTTAGAACTCAACGTATCAAAAACCAAAGAATTAATTCTAGATTTCAGGAAGACCAGATCCGACCCCTTACCACTTGTCATTGAAGACAAGCAAGTAGATATCATCAGCGACTTTAAATTTCTCGGACTGATCATTTCCAACGATTTGAAATGGGATAAAAATACGGAAAAAATGTTAAGAAAGCACAACAGCGCCTGTACTTTCTTCGGCGCCTCAAAAAGTTCGGAATTAAAAAAAGAAATCATGGTTGATTTCTACCGATCAGTCATTGAAAGTGTGCTAACCTTTGCTATTACTGTTTGGTACGGGAACATTTCCAAGGCAGAAGTTGCAGCCCATAACAGAATCGTAAAAACTGCCACCAAGATTACCGGGGCTGATCTACCTTCTCTAGAAGACATATTATAAGCGGCTACTCAAAAAAGCAAAATGAATCAGCCAGGACGAATCACATCCAGCTTTTGGGATTTTCGAGATGCTCCCCTCTGGTCGACGGTACAGAAGTACAAGGACGAAAACCAATCGCTTCGCCAATAGCTTTTCCCTCAAAGCAGTCAATGCCCTGTCACTCGAACAAATCCAGTGTGATAAATAGACTTGTGCAACCAACAATCATCTACCTGAATACGTAGTCATCAGCCCCATCCACATGTAATATGCAGCTTCTGTTCAAATGTGTGTGTGTGTGTGCGCGCGCGCGCGTGCATGTGTGTGTGTGTGTGTGCAGTGCGTGCATGCGTGAATATGCACAAAAGTTTTTATATTGATATGCACTTGTATGTATATTATTTCTACTGTATCTGTGTTTGTGTATGATTTTTGATTTATGTTCGTATCTTGTTATGTGCTATGCCTCCCCGATATTCCTTGTGACCCCGGTACACTTGGTAATAAAGACATATTCTAATCTATTCTATGTTCGTATTGTACGTACTAGTTTGTATGCGCACATATGTGTTTATTGTGCACGATTGTGAGTTGAGGACTGAGTGTGTTTCGTATGTGTGTGTGTGGATTGCAAAGCGCTTTGTGCAGCGAGGAAAGTGCTGATAAATGTCCAGTTATCATTATCATTATTACAGAAAAAGAAGAAAGAGAGGGGGGAGTTGGGGTGGGGCGGGGGCAGGGGCAATCCACAACCACTGCAAGAGATTTCTCCGGCAGCACGTGAGGGCCAACACAGAAGTATCACGAATCCAGTTACTGGTGAGAGCACCATGAGGCGTGGGAACTGACAGAGGGCAGAGGTTGGTTGCTGTGGCCGGCAGATACTGAAGTGAAGACCTCACACCTGTACAGATCGTGCCGAGAAGGGTGGACAAGACAGAGTGTGGGTGAGGAAGAATAAGGGAGACGGGACGTGGGAAAATGTAGTGTTAAAAAATTTTACACAAACCATCTAAGGCCATATAACTAACACAGTTGGTGAACAGGTAAACAAAATGAATCACTGTGCAAATTACACAAGACAAACACATACACACGCACACACACACGCACATGCACAAATCTGCACTGTTGAATAAATTCAATTTGCATTAGCAGCTGTAAATAAAATGAACCCCCCCAAATCATCCCACTTTCTCCATCTGCCCCTCCCCCCCCCCCCCCCCCCCCCCCCCCCCCCCACCGATACCGCCCTCTCCCTTGAACCCCTTTCACCCCCTCCCACACACCCCCTCATCCGTAAAAGGGAGAAAACTAACCATGAAAGAAACACCAAGAAAGCGTATGAATCTTTTGCATTCCTCGTGAAGCGAAAAGAAAGTGCCCAGAACAAAAGCCGAGAGGCAATCATCAAGAAAAGTGTCCGGACCACCGTGCACGCTTGCCCCGAGCTGGAGGAGCTTCAAGGTGACATGATTGATTTTAGAACGGGATAACGCGTGAGCAAAGCGAACCAGTCCGGCGTCTGATTGGCCGCTGGCTGTTATCAGTACCTATTAAGTATACAGACAACTGTGTCATTACACATATTTAACGCCAAGGCGGCAGTTGGCTCTGTTCTCCCCACAGAAGCCATAGTTGCTCTGCAAGATGTGATGTGCTTAGTCTCCTCCCCTCATCCCTCACCACATATACCCATCCTCACACACACACACACAGAGAGTATAATTGCGTTATCAATCTTCTCAATTGTTCTATCCTCTGCTTTTCCCCGTTTCATTTTATCTTTAAATTTGTCTTTCATTCTTTCTTTATTTCTTCTTTTTTCCCCTTACTAATCATTTCTTTCTTTTCTCTTTCTTTTTTGTTCATCACTCACTCTATGATATTCCCTTTATTTCCCTTTTTTATTCAGCCGGTTTATTCTTAATATACAACGGTATACTTTTGCACATGAATATACTAATGTGTATGGAAAAGAGAATGAATGAAAGGAACGGCAAACGACGAAGAGGGAGTGGAGGGGAGTGTTCCCCACTTCATGCCTCGCGTATCAGCCCGTATAAACCGATTTATTGCGCCAGTGAAGATCTGTACTTGCCAAGAACCCGTCCAAGTGATCAATAATTCTCCTTCTCCTCATTTCGTGTTGTGTGTGTGTGTGAAAGAGAATCCAAAGTTCACGAAGATTGTGTTTTTGTTTATTTTCCCCTAAGATTTATTAGTGTACAGAGACAGATAGGCAGACAGAGAGAGGGTTTATTTTGTTTACGTTCATGTATACTCATCGTGCACAGGTGCTTTTTTATGCGTGTGTGGGTCCGTCGATGTGATCCTAGCAACAGGGTGTGCAGGTTCGCTCACTTTTTTCTGCAGTTCTTACATCTCTCTCTTTCTCTCTCTGTCCGCTTGAGAATGAGGTAGCTGGAAGCTCTGGGGCGGGTGGAGGCAGCCAGTGAAGCCCTGAGGAGGGTGGAGGCAGCCAGTGGGTCCAACTGCCTGGGAAAAGTCCCGAGCCAATATCTCCACCTCCATTCCTGTTTCTTCATGCTGCCATTTTGCCAGTGCAGAGTCAGTGCGTGAAATGAGACATCGATTGCACGCATGCCCGTTGTTGCTTCAAGTTTTTCACCACTTCCTTCATGTTGTGAGTTTTTGGGTGGATCATTTGTTTGCTTGTTCATGCCTTGGCTTACATGTTGGTTGTACGGCTGGTGGTATGTGTCTATACTTCTGCGTCTGCCCCAGCAAGTAAGGGGGGGGGGGGGGGGGGGGGATACAGAACGTCCTGCCTGTCTGTCTGTTTGTGGATCTGCGTGTATATAGACTGTGACTGTTGCAGTTTTCAATGTCACGTCAACCACTCTGTCCATTTCTAACATTTTGCTGGATATTTCCTTAAATCTCTCTTTCTTTCTCTCTCTCCCTCTCTCTGTTTCTCTGTCTCTTTCCACCCCTCCCCCCAGCATCCCCCCACTCACCCGCTCTCTGTCTGTCTGTCTGTCTCTTCCCCATCTTTCACTGTCTTTGTGACCCCATCAATGTGTCGGATGTGTAATGGAAGGGGAGGAGGGGTGTGGGGCCATGGTATGGTGGGGGTCACACTTTCATCAATCACCGCCCAGGAAAGGTCAGAGCGGCAGGCAATCACCACTCTGGCCGGGCATTTCAGCCACCCCTCTTTCCAATCAATACGTGGGGAGTGTGTTTTTGCCCTTCTCGGGACCACAGGGATTCTTTCTTCTGGTCCCGGGAGACTGAACACAAAGACCACAAGTTGAAGGTATTGCGAAAAGTTAAAGAAACACACTGCTCTGTGCAGAGACTGGATATTCATTTGTCGCAAATTTTCATGCATTGAGTGACACAGAGGCAAAGAAATCACATTAGACAAGACTATAAAGTCATTTGCTTTTGTCCGTTCCGCTAACGACTTGAATGTTCAGTTCAGTTTCAAAGTGTGGGAGTGCGGATAGATCCGTACGCTCCACCACATCTGCTTTAATATATAAAAAATTTTTTAAAAATTTAAAAAAAGAGTAAATGCCTGATCTTCGCATGACCCAACGCGTTGAATAATCGTTTTACAATACAGAGTCAATACATGTTGTTGATGAAAAAGTCTAATATCAACGAATATCGAATAAACGTGGTAGATGTATTATATTAAGGCTGTCATCCTGTGAAAGTGAGTATTGGTGCTGCAAAAGTCAACGGTTTTATGTCAGTCACGAATTTCAGATAAATGAAACTAAGTTTAAAACCTTTTTGAAGATAATTATAATCAAAACACGGGCAAGGCAGTGGATGATTTCAGTAGATGAGAATTCGTCATCTATTAGTTAAACAAACATTTAACATCAGAAAAAGACAACGAGATTATCATGGGCATATTAACGATGTTCATTGCCTGTGTTCACTCCAGACAAGGACACGTGGAATTCACATCACTGTTCAGTGACAGCGTGGATTTGTCATCTGCGTGTCACGTGGCATATTACAACATTTTTATGAAGTAAGTACACACATTCAAACCATTCTCTCCTTTGTGTAGCCTTTATCTGAGAGAAAATATTTTTTATGTGCTATTTTTTCCTGACTTGTTATCGACCCTTTAAGCCATCGCCGGTCGAAACATTGACCATCGTATGCTGGTGGAGATGTATTAACTTTACACGAACCTTAAACAAAAAGGCAACAGCATTGTTCTGGCTTGGGTCACTGGTCAGTAGGCACTCAAGGGAACGAAGTGGCTGATCAGCTGGCAAAGAATGCCACAGATCAGGAACCAGAAGGAATGGAGTCTTCAAACTGAAACAAGCTGTTTCAAATCCGTCCTCATCTGAAGAAAACAATCCTTCCTTTCGATGTAGGAAAGAGGAAACGGTCCTTCGCACGCGTGTCGTGCAACCAGCCTCCGAGTGACATCTTCTGATCGACTATTGGGATCTGCATATCAGGCACAGACATTTAACGGCTAGCTCCTTGAAGATCCTGTTCCGTTTTGAAAAAAAACACTTTATCAGATCTAATAAGGTTCGGTTTAAGTTGCAAGGTTTTAGTTATCCTAAAATTATAAAGGGCGTCTTTGGGCGGAAAATAGATCTGACTGGACTCTGCAACAGTCAAACGCTTATTAAATGACGATTAATGAATTTTACGTTGTTGCCCTGACTGAGGTTAGATGATTACATAAAACAGATCATGCTTTTTCGAATCAGCAATGTGTATGCAGTGCATCTTGTATGTGAACAGGTACCTTTTGAAAAACAAACGCACCGAAAGTGTACAATGATCATGGTAACTGCAATGACATTCGTTCTTGTCGCAGTAACACAACTGAATTTTTGACTCACTTGTGTAAACAAAGTGAGTCTATGTTATAACCAGGTGTTTAGTTGTGTGTGTGTGTGTGCGTGTGTGTGCGTGCGTGTGTGTGTGTTCGTGGTAATGTTTAACTTTGCCATTTTCTCTGGAAATACTTTGTCCGTCAATGCCAAATTTGGCTAAAAAATAGTACGAAAAAAAATCACAGTCATACCAATAATAGTTGTAAGTCACCCGAATTAAGCCGTGTTTCTCGTCAGTATCATTAACTTTTTATTTCTTTGAGGCCATTTCCATAATTTCGAAAACACCAGAAAACCCGCACTTCATTTGCAGTAGCATAGACGATGCTTCTTCAACTTTCCATCACATGTTATCGTGTATTGTCCATTGAATATAGGATTCAACGGGCAGGTCAACAACTTGAAACAAAATGGCGTCGTTCGCGTTCGCGAAGAATATGAGCACGGGCTTTGAATGTGTATAAATATGTGTACGCAATTGATTTTTGCCCATTACCTTCAGGGCTCAGCCAATAGATCTGTAAAGTCCACTCGTAGTATTGATTTTTCGAAAAGGACCACTTGGGCGAATGAACATAGTGAAAGCCCTGTACACTGAGAGTAAAACACACAAGCTTTTTATGTAGGGAATATAATTTCAAAATGTAATGTTTAAGATGAGAAAGATCAGTTTAAAGCAAATTAAGTCCCCTAGCATTAATTACAGATTAATTTCCCTTTTTTACTATCTGCACCAAAACGTTTGCAAAATAAATAAAACTTCCATGCTTACCAAAAGAAGTTCCTGTTTGAAAAAAAATGATAATAATGACTGCTCTTGTTGTTGTGTCAGAATATCAGATCAAAGTGCCAAGTTTAGAGAATACAAAAAAATATTAATATAACAGTAAATGCAGTTTGCATATATTTTGGTTTGTTTTTTTATTTTCTTGTGCCTATCCCAGAGGTGCAATATTGTTTTAAACAAGATGACTGGAAAGAACTGAATTTTTCCTATTTTTATGCCTAACTTGGTGTCAACTGACAAATCATTTGCAGAGAAAATGTCAAAAGTTTACCACGGACACACAGACAGACACACACACAGACAACCGAACACCGGGTTAAAACAAAGACTCACTTTGTTTACACAAGTGAATCGAACGAAAAAAAGAGAAGGCAATGAAATAAGAAACTGAGGACAGAAAGAAAAAAAGAGAAGGCAATGAAATAAGAAACTGAGGACAGAAAGAAAAAAAGAGAAGGCAATGAAATAAGAAACTGAGGACAGGAAGAAAAAAAGAGAAGGCAATGAAATAAGAAACTGAGGACAGGAAGAAAAAGAGAGAAGGCAATGAAATAAGAAACTGAGGACAGAAAGAAAAAGAGAGAAGGCAATGAAATAAGAAACTGAGGACAGAAAGAAAAAGAGAGAAGGCAATGAAATAAGAAACTGAGGACAGGAAGAAAAAGAGAGAAGGCAATGAGGAAGAAAAAGAGAGAAGGCAATGAAATAAGAAACTGAGGACAGGAAGAAAAAAAGAGAAGGCAATGAAATAAGAAACTGAGGACAGGAAGAAAAAGAGAGAAGGCAATGAAATAAGAAACTGAGGACAGGAAGAAAAAGAGAGAAGGCAATGAAATAAGAAACTAAGGACAGGAAGAAAAAAAAGCAAATGATGGGAATTAAAGCAAGGGACAAAAAAGAAGCCAGAAAGGGAAGATTTAAAAATGAAATGAGGGAAAAGAAGAAATAATTAATTATCGAAAGAAAGAAAGAAAAAGATTTAAAAAAAGGGAAGATAGAAGAACAATGCAAGTTTGTGTGTTTATGTGCAAGGAGTTGACGTGGTCAGTCCTATGTTTCCATTGGTCTATGTTTCCCCAATTTTCTTTCAGCCAAGTCTAAATTACCCCGTGTCTGTTTCACCTAGATCTATGTTCCCCGACATTAACGGCATCCCAGGTCTATATTCCCCGGGTATATGTTCCACCAGGTCTATGTTAACCTGGGTCTGGGTCTGGAACCACTGCTGACCACTATCGTATGCAATATCAGTACTTTTTTCCCCCCTTGTTTGACTACTGACACTACTGACAACCACTGACCTCATTAACCACTGCTGACTGCTGACTACCGATGATCACCGACCACCACTGACCACTGCTGACCACTTACCACTTCTGACCACCATAGTTTGCTGACCACTGACCTCCGCTGACCACCACTAATCACTTCTGGCCACTGACCATTGCTGAGAACGGGCCACAACTGATCACTGTCCACCGTTGATCACTGTTGACCACTGACCACTACTGACCATTGGTCACCACAGAACATTATGGCCACTGACCACGTCTGCTGACCGCCACTGTCAGCTGCTAGCCACTGACACTTCTGACCACTGTCAATGCTGACCACCATTGACCACTACTGACCAATGACTACTACTAACCACAACTGACCACTGACACCGCTGACCACAATTGGCCACTGCTGACCACTGATTGCCGCTGACCATTTTTTGCCGCTGACCACTGATGACCACTGGCCACCGTTGACCGCCACTGACCACCGTTACCTACTGACCACTGATGACCGCTGACCACCACTAGCCACTAATGACTACTGGTCACCACTGAACATTATGGCCATTGACCATTGACCACCACTTACACTACTGGCCACTATTGACTACCACTGACCACTGGTCACAGCTGATCATTACGACCCTGACCACCACTGGTCACTGATTACCATTGGCCACTGCTGACTACCACTGTCTACTGACCGCAACTGACCACCACTGGCCACTGACCATGGCTGGTCTGGAGGAACAAAGACAGGAAAACCGTGGAACAACAAATATCTTGACTGCTATTGTGTGAATGGTTTTACCTCTATGACTTGAGGGAAACAAAAATTAACACTGGCAACACAGTGAGCCACAGAACTGATCTCTGTGGAGAGTCATTTAGGCGCCACACAGAAGAACTGTTCACCAGCTTCCTCTAGGTCTGTCAGTTGTGTCAAGACCTTGGTCTCTGTGAATAGTATTACTGTCCATTATGCGATGACAAGTCCACCATTGTTTCTGTCTCCCCACTGTCTCCTTCCCTCAACAGTTCCTCGGAGGATTGTTTCAGCGAGGCCATTGGATCTTGCTACGACGCCATACCAGCGTAGATTGCTTTTCTTAACTAATTGGCAGCAGATCTTCATAAGGTCCAATGTGCTGCATGATGGTTTGGGGCCTTTGTTCGTTGGTGATTTGATGAATGCATCTGATGTTTATTATTTTCTGATAACACCTCATTTCCATGGCTTGAATTCTTCTTTCCAAATCTGCTGTGAGGGTCCATGTCTCGCATGCATACAGGAAGATGGAATATACGAGTGGTCTGATATGGTGTTTCGTAGAGATGTTTCTGCCTTTCCATAAAGCCTCAGTCTTATGTTGTGTTTGCTACCCTTGTGAGTCAGGTCAGAAGTTCTCCTCTGGCACAGGTAACCATGTGACCCATACAACCTTGCCTGTGTCGGGAGTAAACCCAACAAGAAAATCCGATCTGGGCAGGAATGGCCTCCGCTTGATTATATACTTGCCCAAGATACGCCGCATGATGACATACTATTGCCATTTTTCGTGTGATGTGTCAGTGTAACGGACGGTAGGTCTGATTATCTTTTTTTTTCTCGGTCTGATTGTCTTTATGACAATGGCAATGTACATCCGCCCCCCCCTCCCCCGCTTTCCCCCCTCCCCTCCCACACACACACACGTAACTCATTGTTCGTGTGAATTTCTGAGACCACAGTAAATCTTTCGTATTTGTATCTCTCATTTTGGTGTGTGTCCATCGAGATCGATGATGACCATCGTTGTCATCCAGCTGGGGGATGGGGGGAGGGTGGTGGTGGGGGTGGATGCTCATGAATCTATCTGTGAATGCGCAGATGGCTGAATAGTCCAATCTGCGCACGAAATGTTTGCTGACAGTTGGGGCAGACAAAGACAGGCATATCATTGTCAGGGAGCTTGTTTGCCCGGGACTTTCTGGCCTGCCTCTTTTGAACAGCTGCAGCAGTCCTGTTGGCCTCGCACAACTTGGTGCCTTTGTGCACAGCAGCGCGCCATTTGTCACGATCTACTGCAGATTCCTCCCAGGAGTCAGGGTTGATATCAAACGCTTTCAGACAGACTTTCAGAGTATCTCTGAAGCGCTTCTTCTGACCTCCGTGTGATCTCTTCCCTTGTTGCAGCTCGCCATAGAAGAGCCTTTTGGGCAGCTGGTGGTCTGGCATGCGCGCCACGTGTCCAGCCCAGCGAAGCTGGGACTGCATCAGGATGGTGAAGATGCTGGGAAGGGTGACTTTGGCAAGCATCTCCGTGTCTGGGGTCCTGTCTTGCCACTTGATGTTCAGTAGCTTCCTGAGGCATGTTGTATGGAAGTGGTTCAGCTTCTTGGCATGTCGTTGGTACACTGTCCAAGTTTCGCAGGCGTACAGTAGTGTGGGGAGAACTACTGCTCTGTAGACCTTTAGCTTGGTCTCAAGACCAAGACCAAGGTTGCGCTTGCTCTTGCAATCCTGGCGTTCACTTCATCGTCGATGGTCGCATTCCGTGACAGTGTGCTGCCAAGGTATGTGAACTGCTCCACCGCACTGAGTCTCTGTCCGTTGACTGTGATGTTGGGCTCAACGTGGGGTTTCCCTGGGGCTGGCTGATGGAGAACTTCAGTTTTCCTCGTGCTGATGATAAGGCCGAAGTTCCTGCTGGCAGTGGCAAACTTGTCGACGCTGAGTTGCATGTCAGCTTCAGATACAGCGTTGAGGGCACAATCATCAGCAAACAAAAAGTCTCTGATGATGTCTCTCATGACCTTCGTTTTTGCTGAGAAGCCTTCTGAGGTTAAACAGCTTGCCATCTGTTCGGTACTTTAGGCCGATTCCAACATCGCCATCTCTGAAGGCATCAGTAAGCATCGCAGAGAACATGAGGCTGAACAGTGTTGGCACCAGGACGCAGACTTGCTTGATACCATTTGTGACAGGAAAAGGAGTAGATGTTTCGCCATTGTCCTGGACTCGAGCCTGCATGCCTTCATGGAATTGACTGACCAAGGAAATAAATTTCCGAGGGCATCCGAACTTGGCCATGATTTTCCACAGTCCCTCTCTACTCACAGTGTCGAAGGCCTTAGTGAGGTCGACATAGGTGGAGAACAGATCAGCATTTTACTCCTGACATTTCTCTTGCAGCTGCCTTGCAGCAAACACCATGTCGGTGGTTCCGCGTTCTTTCCGGAATCCACATTGGCTCTCAGGCAAATGACCTTAGTCAAGGTGTGCTGTGAGGCGGTTTAGTAGGATCCTGGCAAGTATCTTGCCTGCGATGGAGAGCAAGGAAATGCCCCGATGGTTATCACAGGCTTGCCGGTTCCCCTTTCTCTTGTACAAGTGAATGATAGATGCATCTTTGAAATCCTGGGGGATCGTCTCTTCTTTCAACATGAGTGAGTACAACTGATGGAGCTTCTCAGTCAGCACAGTGCCTCCATCCTTGTAGACCACTACTGGTATGGAGTCTGAGCCAAGTGCTTTGCCACTGGATAGCAGACGCATTGCTTTCTGGGTCTCAAGAAGTGTTGGCGCATCGTCCAGTGCTTCGTTGATGGGGACTTGTGGGAGACGGTCTATGGCTTCATCATTTATGGAGGAAGGGCGATTTAAGACACTGTTGAAGTGCTCAGCCCAGCGTTCGAGAATTTTCTCCTTCTCGGTGATCAAGGTATTCCCATCTGCACTGAGGAGGGGGGATGATCCTGAGGATGTGGGGCCGTAGACTTCTTTTAAGGCATCATAGAACCTCTTCATATCGTGCCTGTCAGCATATCCCTGGATCTCATCAGCTTTGTCACTCAGCCACTTGTCCTGCATCTGACGTAACTTTTGCTGAACAGTCCTGCGGATGGCATTGTACGCATCCTTTTTTGATGTGGACTTTGGGTTGCTCAGGTAGGCTTGATGCAGACGGCGTTTCTCATCCAGAAGCTGCTTGATTTCATCACAGTTTTCATCAAACCAGTCTTTGTGCTTTCTGGTCATGGGTCCCAGGGTCTCTGAAGCTGTACTACAGATCAGCTCGCGAAGGGTCCTCCAGTCAGACTCCACATTCCGTTTGTCCAGAGAGGCGGATTCCAGACGATCTTCCAGCAGCTCCACAAAGGTCTGTTTGATGGTGATGTTTTTCAGCTTAGCGATGTTGAGCCGTTTTGCAGCCTTCTTACCTTGGGGGCGTCTCTTGGGTTGGATTCGAATATTCAGCTTTTAGAGAACAAGGTGATGGTATGTCCAACACTCGGCGCCGCACATGGTCTTTGTCACACGTACATCTTGCCTATCCCTTTTCCTGACGATGACATAATCGATGAGATGCCAATGCTTTGAGCAAGGGTGCATCCATGACGTCCTCTTACGGGTAGGGAGGCAGAAAACTGTGTTGGTTATCAGCAGTTCGTGCTCTGCACAGGTCTGAAGCAAAAGCAATCCATTTGGGTTGCAGTGGCCCACGCCGTGCTTTCCAATCACTCCATCCCAGGAGATGTAGTCAGAGCCAACTCTAGCATTGAAGTCCCCAAGAATGATGAGCTTGTCTGCTTTCGGGATAGCAGCAATGACAGAGTGAAGGTCCTCGTAGAACTTCGCCTTCACTTCATCCGGGTTGGTCATGGTTGGGGCGTAGGCACTGACAATGGTGAGGTGCTTCTGGCCAGATGCCAGTGGGAGTTTCATGGTCATAAGCCTATCGTTGACTCCCTTTGGGATTCCAGCTAGCTTGCTGACAAGTGCGGTTTTTACTGCAAAACCAACGCCAGCCTCACGTCGCTCTTCGCTTCCTCGTCCACTCCAGAAGAAGGTGTAACCAGATCCCCGTTCATTGAGCTCGCCTTCGCCTGCAAGCCGAGTCTCACTCAAGGCTGCGCGATGTTGTATCTGGCGAGTTTGGATGCAACTAGTGCCGTTCTCCTTTGGGGTCTGTCCGCGTCATCTCTGTCCAGGATAGTCCTTATGTTCCAAGCACCAATGGTGAGAGGAACGATCCTTGTTTTTTTCATTTCTTTCTCTTTGTTTCGACCGCTGATGTAGGGTCCCCGCCAGCCGCGGTATGCTGGCCAGGGTGATATGGAGCAGGCAATTTTTAGGACACCTTTTCTAGCCCCTTCGTCATGCCAGGGAGGTGAGCAGTGCATTCCTAAAGAGGGCTGCTCAGACGCTCAGACGGCTGCCGAGCTCCATCGCTGCTCCTGTCGATGAAGAACGACCCTATGGCCTGAGCCGCCTGCGTGCAGGTCTGCGGCTGCGACTGCCAGTGTACTCACACCTGTCGTTTCGTCGCTCGCCTGTCGCCCCATGACTTGGGGGTGATGAAAGGATGAAGGATGAAAGGTCATTAAGGATGACTGATGACTTGCGCGATGAGTTTGTTTAAAGTGAAGAGGAGTTGCGCAACGTCGACCTCACTCTCTCGTCCGAGTTCATCAATTTCCAGTGGCAAGACTAAGTCGAGACGACTGGAGGATGAGCACGGATGCAGTGGATGACCAAGATGTCCTTTCGGTGTCTCATCTTGCTCTCTGCACTCCACAGTGCGTTGCTGTAACCGTCTTCCTCTCCGTTGAACCGATAGGTTTCTTCCGCAGATTCTGCCGGATCCAGACTTCGCATGCATGGGTAGACACACCCCGGGGGCCAACTGCGTTTGGCATGCACACAGCACGGTGGAGCTAGTTAGCCGTCGGTGGCTCTCTTGAGTCGACGCCCTTTCATGGATCTCGTTTTTAATTCCATAAGGGTGTCTAGCCACCCGCCTCACCAGTCCCACAAGGGAGCGGTGGGAGTGCCGGTTTAGTCGCCGGCAACCCGACCCTGAACAGGTTGTACTGGATTACAGGTTACCAGTAGCAGATCTAATGACCTGACCTAACCCACTATCTCTCATACTGCAGTGCTTAAAATCGCATTAAAATCTGTATCTCGTTCATAATTAACTTGTATGAATATAGGCGATAAAAGGGTTGTGAATGCCCGATGTCGACGTAAAGCAAAGAGGTAGACTAAAACAATCCTCGTAAAAGTCGACTTACACGAGATAACAGAGGCGCAACGTATCGAATGAATGTTCTATTGTAGAAGGCCATGTTGAAAATTAATGCGGTTGTTGTTTTAATGGAAGGCGCGCTGGATGTATGGGCGGGTGGGTGGTTGTATGTGTCTCTGTAATCCATGGTTGTCAGCCATCCTTACACAAGACACTTCTCACCAAACAGTCACAGAGAGGCCGTTGGACTGTATACAAAATGGCATATCAGTGATTCAAGCTGTGTAACTCAGCACCAGTCTGTAAGCAGAATGGCGGCAGAGTGGTCACGTCACGAGACAGGGGTGCCTGTAATGGAACATCATGATGAATGAACAGGGTTGCAAAGGAGAAGAATCAATAAAAGTGGGGATGTTTGTTCACGGAGTAGCAGTCAATGTACCACAGACCATTTATGATATTGGATTTTTTCTCTGTGTGTGTGTGTGCTGTTCGCAGACGACTACACATCAAGAAAAAAAATACGCCCAATTTACGCTTGGTCGCAACACCATTTCCTGTCCTTTCTTTTGCCAATTTGGAGAAAGGGGAGCTAGTTTGTTCCATGACCGTCCTGTCTAAATGCCGCCAGTCTACAATAGGGGGGAGGGAAGAGGGGTGGGGGTGTAGGGAAGTGATTTGTATTCGACATGGAGGAAAATAACTGCATTCCCCGTCGCCTGAAGGAGAAAGAAAATTTGGGTGACCACGATGCAAAAGGACGAGAAGGACGGAATCCTTTTGCAGCATGGTCACCCAACTTGTCTTTCTCTTTCAGTGTTTCTGTGCCACCTAATCTCACCATCCACCATGAAGAGGTCACCAATGAAAGGTCAACAGATAACTCAGAGGGAGTAGTTTAGACCAGAAAATTTTAACTGACAAAGCCAGACGTACTGTCAGCTATGGACGATACACAACAGAAATTCACTGTCAAGCTGTTTACGATACAAAAAACAAAACAAAACAAAACAAAAACAAAAACAAAAAAAATATCAAGCTATTTACAATACACAACAGAAATCCACTTTCAATCTAGTTACAACACACAAATTTACTATCACGCTATCTACAATACACTATTAAGTTATTTCCAATACACAACAGAAACCCACTTTCAAGCCATTAACTATTAATACACAACAAATGAGTCAAAAATCACTATCAAGCTGAATAGAGTACACTATACATATTCACTTTCAAGCAATTTACAAAACAAAACAAATTCAATGTCAAGCTCTGTTTACTGTACACAATTACAACACGCATTCACTATCAAGCTATTTACGACAGTCTAACCAGTCATGATATCAGTTATGCATTATACATGGATCATACAAAAATATGGATGACATTTTGAAATTCATTAAAAAAAACAACATTTGGCTGGAAGTTAATGACATAGAGAAAGCTATTTTTCCCCTTCTCTTTTTAACCGACTTTCTTTTCTCTCTATGTTTTCTTTCTCCTTTTTTCAATTTTTCTGTGGCACGTATGATCACCTATTTTTACCATTCGTTACTGGGATATCTTTTTCTCCATTATCTGCTATCACAACTGCTTTCCTACCTCTCTCTTTCTGCCTCTCTCTGTTTCTGGACTCAGGACTCAGATGTTTATTCAGAAAGGCGTTAGCCCAGTTTGAAGGGGTGAGATACATCAGTCATCTACAAATGCATTTTTATCTTGTCTGGACGTATGTGAAAGATTACCATCAACCAGTACGATAATATATGGTTTTATCCACATACTTATTCTGTCAATGCTATAAGACGAGCAAAAAGATCTATAAATATCAATTGCTGAATTCTTTAACTTTCTGAGCTTACGTATCGCATTGCTGTTTTACATCACATGGTTCTCTCTTTCACTGTTCTACTTTGAGAATGCTTCCAAAAGTATATCGCCCGAAGATGGTTTGGGTTATATTCTCTCTCTCTCTCTCTCTCTCTCTCTCTCTCTCTCCCCCTCTCCTCCAGACCTCCCACTTAACTCCTTTTTTCAAGGAATCAAGGCTGTCAAAAGATAACACATTGAATATTTTGGTGAAACTATGTTAAATTTCTGTGCATGCTTTGCTTTATGTATCAGCACATGGATGTAGCGTTAACGATACTGCCTTGTTTCCAGCGCTTTCATTGACAATATGGAAAAAAATTTTCCAGTTTGCAGCAGAGTTGATTCAAAACATATGCCAGTTTTATTTGAAATCAAAGGGAAATCACTAGTGCCATGTTCGCTACATTATGAAACAGAAAGAATTGTCTTGAGAAAGGAAAGGATGACTGAATTTACAAGAAAATATTTATGAGCGATTTGTTTTTTTCATAACATAGAATATGCCGCATATTCTCTTTCATTGATATAAATATCAACACAGCTCTTCAGGAACTTAGCTGTCTAATGAATGCCAGTGCTTGTGTAAGCTCAAAACGACTTGCTAGAAGCATTGTCAAAAGAAAACCATAGTTTGATAAAGAATGCCAGGAAAACATAAAAAGCAGTTAGACCAGCGTTGACACTTTTTAAAAGATCTGGGGACTTGAATGAGCAAAACACCAATTTACAGCTAAGATGGAAGTGTAAAGGGCGTGAAAAGGCGTAAATTCAAACAAGAGCGCATCGATTCTCTGATGAATGTTGCAAACGATTTTCAGGTCAGAGATCAGTAAACATCGCAGTTGAACCCACTCAGGACGAGTGGCTCGTCCACTTTGACCATCTGCTGAATTCTGGCTACGATGAGAATCAGCACCAACCTGCACTTTACGTCTCGGATATGGTATTCCATGATGTTCTGGATTCAGACATCACAACAGAGGAAATTAAGCAAGCCATTCAAAGTCTTAACAAGAAAGGCAAGGCCTTCAAGACTCACTTGTGATACACTTTAAAAAAACAATCCAAGTTTTTATGTATTGAGTATAATGCATTTACTGTTATATTTATATTTTTTGTATTCTCTAAACTTCGCACTTTGATCTGATATTCGACCCAACAAAGGATCTGTCATTATTATCATTTTTTGTTCAAACAGGAACTTCTTTTGCTAAGCATGGAAGTTTTATTTATTGCAAACGTTTTGGTGTAGATAGCAGAACAAGGGAAATTACTTTGCTGGGGAACTTAGTTTGCTTTAAACTGATCTTTCTCATCTTAAACATTACATTTTGAAATTATACTCAATACATAAAAAGCTTGGATTTTTTTTTAAAAAGTGCATCACAAGTGAGTCTTGAAGGCCTTGCCTCTCTTGTTTCAAAATGTAATGTTTAAGATGAGAAAGATCAGTTTAAAGCAAATTAACTCCACTAGCATTACCGAGTAATTTCCTTTTTTTACTATCTGCACCAAAACGTTTGCAAAATAAATATAAATTCCATGCTTAGCAAAAGAAGTTCCTGTTTGAACAAAAAATGATAATAATGACTGCTCTAGCTGTTGGGTCAGAATATCAGATCAAAGTGCCAAGTTTAGAGAATACAAAAAATATAAATATAACAGTAAATGCAGTTTGCATATAATTAGGCTTCATTCTTTATTTTTTTGTGCCAATCCCAGAAGCGCAATATTGTTTTAAACAAGATGACTGGAAAGAACTGGATTTTTCCTATTTTTATGCCAAATTTGGTGTCAACTGACAAAGTAGTTGCAGAGAAAATGTCAATGTTAAAGTTTACCACGGACACACACACACACACACACACACACACACACACACACACACACACAGACAACCGAACACCGGGTTAAAACATAGACTCACTTTGTTTACACAAGTGAGTCAAAAATGGCAAAGCTGCTGGACCAGATGGTCTTAAAAGCGAAATCTTGAAAGCTTCAGTAGACTCAATACCCCCTTTTCCAGTTACATACTTCAACAAACTTTTTAGAGAAGGTATTTTTTCCAGAAGAATAGGCGAAATCTATCATGATCCCTCTATTTAAAAATGGGGATGCTAATGATACTAACATATATCGGGGTATTTCTCTGATCAGTTACTTAACTAATGTTTTCACAAACAGTTTAAATAAGCGACTCTTCTTGGGCAGAAACGAACACAATTATTTCGGAAGCACAAGCTGGATTTAGAAAGTCATACTATACCACTGACCACATTTTCACTCTGCATGCCTGCATCGAGAAGCATCTGTCAAGAAATGATATATTCTATGTAGCATTTACTGATTTCAGTAAAGCTTTCGACAGAGTACAACATAGCCTATTGTTCGATGTACTGTTTAGAAATGGTGTTAAAGGCAGAATGTTCGATATTCTGAGGCGTATGTATAGTACGATACAATCTTGTGTTAGATGTGGTAATTCGTACACAAAATATTCCAAATGTATGCAAGGTCTGAAACAATTGTACTCATTTCGCCCAACTCTGTTCTCTCTCTTTATTAATGAGCTTGCACATGAAATGTTATCGCGGGGTAAGCATGGAATACAGTTTCAGCCAAATGATATTGAAATCTTTATTTTACTATTTGCTGATACTATTGCTCTTATGTCTTCCACCATTTCAGGTTTACAAAATCAGTTGAATGTTTTTACGTGAGTGTGCACAGCGATAACTCTTGAAAGTGAACCTAGATAAAACTAAAGTTATAGTTTTTCGTAAAGGTGGATACTTAAGAAAGAAAGAACACTGGTTTTTGGTCAATACTGCTTGGAAATAGCTAACTCTTACAAATATCTAGGTGTCCTATTCAACTAAACTTAGTTTTAAACTTGCTACTGGATTTGAACATGTTATTCGTGCAAAGAAAGGTACCTTCGAAATTATGAAAACTTTGAGGAAACTTGGATATTATTCTCTTAAACTGTTTTTTTTCAAGCTCTTTGATGCTCAGGTCGTTCCCTCTCTTTTGTATGGCTCGGAGCTATGGGGTTTCAAACCACGAGAATCTATAGAAAGGATCCATTTGCAAGCTTGTAAATTACTGCTAAACGTCCCTCCTTTCACTCCTAATAATAAGGTGTACGGCGAACTTGGAAGATACCCATTGTTCATAAACTCCGCCGATAGATGTATTCTATATTGGTTTTGGCTACATAAACAGCCATTGTCAAGATATTCTCGAAAAGCCCATGATATGCTTTACGATATACAAAACAGAAATAATAATGCACAAAAGTGGGTTACTTACGTAAAGAACCTTCTCTGTAGAAATGGTTTCGGTTAGGTTTGGATGTTTGGGGAATTTGGGGATGTGAAACTCTTCATACGCATATTTAAAGAGCGCTTACATAATTGCCTTTTGTCAGCGTTGGTACGCGCGTGTGTCAGAAAGCAGGTGCTTTGGATTTTATGGTTCGTTAAAAAGTGCCATTGAATGTGAAAAATATTTTGATTACATTGAAAATAGATATTTCAAAACAATTTTCGCACGTTTCAGACTGGGTGTTTCGGCTATAAATAGCCACACCCACCGCTTTTCCCTTGTTAGTCAAGTGGGTTTCCCTCTTTGTTTTGCTGACTATGAAGATTAATTCCATGTACTGTTTGAATGTCCAAACTACAGTGACCTTAGGTTGAAATACTGCATAAATAGTTCCAACTTACACTTGACACGAGATCAACAATGTGCAAGTATTTTAAATGGTTGACTCGACAGTCAACTAAATCTTTCAAAGTTTCTCTTGAGGCGTCAGTTGCATTGCACGGACGGAAGAGACTAGCATGGTCGTAACCCGCTACAAACTGTGTGTAGCATGGAACTGACCAATGGCGTAGTTCGGTCAATGTAGGCTTTTAGTCACGTGTAACTGTCAAAAAGTTAGAAGCGAGCAATGAGTAGTATAAGGGATGGGGGTTCTATATACAACTGATTTTAGCTCAAAACCGTCCAATACCGCCCTCAAGCATAAAAAAAATTTAGTTAAAACCTGTGTATGTTGGAGTAATACGACCCTCAAGCATAAAAAAAAAATCAAGTTAAAACAAGTTATATGTGTATGGAGAGCCAAATCACAAGATAAAAAAAAAAATGATGGTTAAATATGTGTATGGAGGGGAGCGAAATGGTCATGGGGGTTCTATATGTAACGATTTAAGCGTCCATAAGGCCCATAAAAAACCCCCGTGCGATCGGCTTAAACGGGGAGCGAAACGATCCCCGCGTGCGCGCGAGCTGGCAAGCTATCGACCGCTCGGCGTGTGTGGGACGGGATCAATAGCTAAGAGTGTGGTCACGCGCAGATCTTCCCGCCCCCGCGCACAGCTTAGATTTTTCTTTAACAACTGAGTTTTGTGTTTCGATTTTATGTCTGTTTTCATTGCATTGAATTTTTCAACTTCAGCCAGAATGAGACTAAATTCTTCATCGCTTATTTTATCATCTTCTAATGCTTTTGAAATAAGATCATTTATAGTGTTCAGTTTTGACTCGGTCAACACGCGAATCTCGTTGTGCTTCATAGCTTGTGACATTAATTTTTTATGAATAAATTTACAAGTTAAACCAACCACACCAAGGAGACCAGCTCCCACTTCTATTCCAATAGCTACGGGAGCAGCGGCGACACTCAACAGTAATCCAACACCCGATGCCCCAAGGGCGATACTAAGAGTCGTCAGCGTTGTATCCGCGGCTGTAGCGATATTTACACCGCGTTTATATTTTTTATAAAATAAAGTTCTTTCATCACGCTCTTTTTCGAGCTTGTTTTTTATATTCGATATCTCTCGTAGGCGAAACTCCATTATTCTATAGTAATCATTTTTTTTGTTTTTAAATTATGGTAACAGGATGAGGAGAGTAGCGCAGTCTTTTAAGCTGAAGAGGTCCGATGTGAATAAAGTCGAGAGATATTTTATCTAACGATGGACGTTTGATGACACCTTCGAGCGAGAATTCTATAGAGGGATTGGGTTGATCAGATGGGTCAACCACTGGAATTTTGATGGTAATTCTCAAGAGTTTATTTTTAAGATTTCCAGGCCATTTTATCTGCAACCCTTTTAAAACTTCTACAAAATCATCTGGCACCCCACTAAGGAGTATATCTAAAACGATAGTTGACCCCTGAATAGGCGGCTTAAAATCAAACTCTTTAATTAACCGCAGTGTACCAGTCTTTTTACCTTTCATACCAATAACATATCCAAAGTCGTCGCTGTTAACGACGATTAGATCTTTACGCGTATGATAGGAAGCCAACAGTTTACCACTATTTTGTATTTTTTGTAGAGCGTGATTTCTTCCAATACTAACATAGGGTTGTTTTATTTCAAAATCTAAATCCCAGTTATCCACCGGATAAGGTACCCACGTATCATCGTCGGAAAGAACAAGATGATGTGGTTTGTTCACAACAACACCGTCAACGTTCACGTCTGCAAGTTCGCTGAATTTGTTGACACCACCATTACTCGTTATTTCTTTTTTTTGTACGTTCCTTCAGAAAGTTGGAAGGCGTACAACTGATTTTCTTTTCCCGACACATCAAATCCGTCTGTATCTCCGAGATCAACCAAACCGAGCGTAGTGCAGGGTTTGATATGTGTTCCTGGCCCTCCGGGATCAACCATTTCTAATATTTATAGTATATTCTAAATATTCAAATTGGCGCAACGTAGTCTTCTAAAGGAAATATTTTGAGGAAGACGGAGGTGGATCCAAAAACTCTCTGCTTTCTGTTTTGTGGCAATACCTTCAAGCGAGAATTCTATATGACTACCCTGTGGTATAATATGATAGGGCATAGCATCATCTTTGTGTTTTTCAATGGTGATTCTCAGGGGTTGATTTGCAAGATTTTTGGGCCATTTAATGTAAAACCCTTCAAAAACTTCTACAAAATCATCAGGCTCTTCACCGAGAATTACATCATAAATAATACGGAAACGGAAGCCCCCCAAAACATTTGGCTCATAAAAACGTATTTGAAATACAGGTTCACGAATGATGAACCTGTATTTCTCAAGCACATAATACCTCCCCTGGTATCCTAAATCTACACCAAACGCTTTTAAATCAGCGAACATCCAGCCACTGTTTTTTATTCTATAATTATTTTCTTCTTTGGTAATGTAAGGTGATTCAATTTTAAAATCTATTATCCCCTTGTCGAGGGGTTTTAGCTGCCATGTACCGTTTAAACGAACAAGTTGATAGGGCTCATCATTGACAACATCATCCTCACTCACGATATCACCAATTTTTACTTCTTTTCTTTTGTATGTTCCTTCAGAAAGCTGGAATGCGTACAACTGATTTTCTATTCCCGACACATCAAATCCGTCTGTATCTCTGAGATCAACCAAACCGAGCGTAGTGCAGGGTTCAACCATTTCTAATATTTATAGTTTTTTCTAAACGTAGTCTTCTAAAGGAAATATTTTGAGGAAGATAGAGGTGGATCCAAAAACTTATTTGTTTCTGTTTTGTGGCAATACCTTCAAGCGAGAATTCTATATGACTACCCTGGGGTATAATATCATAGTCCATATCATCTTGTTTTTCAATGGTGATTCTCAGGGGTTGATTTGCAAGATTTTTGGGCCATTTAATGTAAAACCCTTCAAAAACTTCTACAAAATCATCAGGCTCTTCACCGAGAATTACATCATAAATAATACGGAAATGTAAGCCCCCCAAAATATTTATCTCATAAAAATGTATTTCACCAAATTCTCGAATGTTGAACCTGTATTTCTTAAGCACATAAGACCTCTTCTGGTATTCTAAATCTACACCAAACGCTTTTAAATCACCGAACCCCCAGCCACTGTTTTTTATTCTATAATTATTATTTTCTTCTTTGGTAATGTAAGGTGATTCAATTTTAAAATCTACCATACACTTGTCGAGGGGTTTTAGCTGCCATGTACCGTTTAAACGAACAAGTTGACAGGGCTCATCATTGACAACATTATCCTCACTCACGATATCACCAATTTTTACTTCTTTTCTTTTGTACGTTCCTTCAGAAAGCTGGAATGCGTACAACTGATTTTCTATTCCCGGCACATCAAATCCGTCTGTATCTCCGAGATCAACCAAACTGAGCGTAGTGCAGGGTTCAATCATATCTTATATGTAATGTAATATTTAAATAATCAATAGAAACGGGATTATGATTTTCATCTACTATAGAAAGTGTTAAACGTGGTAAATCTCCGTGAGAAAGTCTTTTGTATTGGGGTGATGTCGACGTGGTTGTTCGACCACCCCCGCATCTTTCATTTTCTACTGGGATTGATTGTAACAACGTAGAAGGCAATCCGTTATAGAAATTATCGGTGGTACTAATTTGAGAGAGGTGAATGTAAAGTGCTTTATGTATCGCGAGCTGCGGATGCCTGTTTCCTATGACCATTATTCCCGGCGCGATGAGTTTTTTGGGGAACCCCAGAGTATGTGCAAGACGCTCAGAAAGTTCAATCGATTTGGTGCTCTTTATTCTCAGATAGCCACTCGGAGCGTGCAAGTCTAACTCTGCACCGTGGGGGGTGAACACTTCTTTATTCAATTCACACACATTATAATAACCATCTGGGATTATTATCTTACGATCGGTAGTAAAGAAATTGTTTCCGAGCTCATCACTGATATTTTTCCAGTTGGGATAATAAGTTATTTCACGGAGCGCGATTTCTAGTCTTCCACTTTGATTAGATATGCACCGCAGTAATTCGTCTTTTTGAATATCGGTTGTTGTTATATACATAGCTATGAATAAGAAAATTTACAGCTTCAACAAGGACGCGTCCTATACAACCAAAAAAAAAGAATAAGTTGTACGCGAATGATCTACGTGAACAGCGAATATTCTTTTACCGCCAAGTTTCCCGATGTTTTTCAGTCTTATGCGAACCACACTATGACTGGGGATATTCGCGTGATGAATGCAGCCTGGCTTGCGTGGAGAAACAACCCGATAGTGTGGTGGCAGAATCAAATCAATTTTGTGGTATGGTGCGCGACCGCCGGGTGTGGAGTAACGGAAGAACATTTTCAAGCTTCTGATCCGTTTATTCGAGCCGTGTATAGGTTTCATTTTTACTATCAGATTCGAAGGTTATTAGACGAGTTAAAAATCCCGCTACCCACCGACCAAGCATTTAACATGTATAATAATCCGTTTGATAAAGCAGTTTATCAGCGTTTGTGTGCCGAATTTGGGCAGAGGGATTGGAGACAGAAAATAGAAAGCATGGCTTTGGTTTGGGAGAATTTATTCAGGCTGAGACCCCCGGTGGGGCTGCACGACAGGCAATGAGAAACAGAGGAGAGGGACCTGTGTTCTTTAGCCCCCACGATAAAATCAGACATACGGTGGACATCACCCGGGCTTGGACAACATTTATTCCTGATAAGGGGTTGGGTTTTACACATGCGGGGATAGTTCGTCTCAACGATAGCATTCGCACTTATATGTGGGCTCTAATAGGGTCACAAGCGCAAACGCGCACGAGTATAACAACAAAAGGAACTGGATTTGATGCGCAAAAACAATTTTTAGCCAATGTTGAAGATGCGATTAATGCCCCCGAAAACCTACAAACGGCGATAAAAAAAATACCAGGACGTTCTCCAGTACGCGAGATCCGAAGTAAACTTTGCATTTGGTGTTGGCCTTTATATGGCCCCATCTGATATGGCATTGAAGGTTGGTACACGCATTAATTATAATAATAAAATTGTCACTGCGACAGAAGAACAGAATATTGGTGTTAATGATGGATTAAACGAACTACCACACATTGTACCACCTACCCAGAGTGTTTCACCCCAGAGTGTTCCACCTACTCAACATCCAAGTGTTCCACCTACCCAAAGTGTTCCACCAAATGTACATGCATACTATTTTGTTGCTCCATCAGGAAAAGCTCTTCAATGGTCTAGAGGTCACTGGGCTCTTGTGCCACCTTCTGATGCAGACTTGGCAATGCTTGATGCGAGTAATACGGTGCTTGATTATAAATCACACAAGCCTTTGACAACACCGAGGACAGGAGCGGGTGAAACGAGAGTTTTGTTAGGCATTCGCGGGTGGTGCACTCTTACCTATAGAAATAAAAAAATTAATACAAACATCTCGACCAGGATTTGCAATAGCTACCGGTGCTGGTAATAGACCCTTTCTGTATGGTGCAGGTTCTTCGGATAACAAATTTAAACTCAAACCAGCGAAAGTATCGTACGAAGAAGAGCCAACAACTCACAAAGACTATAAAGTCGCTCTTACTTTAGGATTGATAGGTCTAGGTGGTATTTACTTTCTCTTCTTTAAATAATCAAACAGGAGGAGGCCAGCACCGAGCACGAGTGCCCACAGGTTGTTGGCTAACCACCCAACCGCTTTACCCAACGTGCTTAATAACCACGAAACAATAGCCCCAATGACTCCTGGGAGGGCATCAATCGCCTTTAAACCTAATTTTTTAAGTAATTCTCCCAAATCTTTAAGTCTTTTTCTTATCCAGTTGTCATCTTTTTTACCCGACGGCGGCGCCCGTGGAGTGCCCCCTCCACCCGTGACGGCCAAAACGATAGTGCTGATAATCATACCAAAGGCAGTAAGAATGGAAACGATAGTAATGCCTTGTTCTCTAAAAAGCGTTCGAATACGTTCCACTAGTGTTGTGTCCTCCTCAAGAATTCTGTGTATCGTTTCACGCATTCTGCTGATTTGAGATTGCAGTGCTTCTTTGTGTATTGATATCGCTTCTAGTCGTGCAGCACGCTCGATGTTTAGATCGTCTAATTGTAAACGCAAGGGTTTGATTTTGCTTTCATCTTTATCAGCTAGTTCCGCAGACTGAATTCTTATTTTTAAAGTTGATATTTCTTCATCCAGGTGAGAGAGTTTTGAGAGGTTGTCAGAAAGATTACCGCGCTGTCTTTGCATGGCTTTGTCTAAACCTTTGAGTTCACAAATATAACCACCCAGTTCATTGGTGCCATCCAGGGGAGGATCATCTATAGTTTTAAGTACTTCATCGATTGTATTTGGTGAGAAATCATCCATCTCAATTTCTTCGCCCAGTTTGGCTTCAACCTTTTGGAGAGCCGCGACCGTTTGGGGTTTTAAGTTTTTCCTCCAGTCTACAAAACCAAGTTCCTCGCGAATAATATTTGCTCCACCAGGTTTTCCCGCTAGTGTTGAAAGTGCTAGGGGTTTTTTCGTGCGGACGTTAATGATATTAAAATCTGGATTATTTTTTAATCGTAGTGTACCTCTTCTATCAAGTTCAAAATTGGCATAATTTCGCCCAACATCGGGCTCTTGTCCAAATGCATCATAGTAATCATCAACCGCGCTCTTTAATAATTCTGTTTGCAAGTAATCAGATTCTATTACTGACTCACCACCTTCTGCGAACCCTTCCGCCATCTCACCACCTTCTGCGAACCCTTCTGCCATATTAAACTTATAATATAAAGTTATATCCTTATATCTATATAAAACAAAAAATGAATGGAAGAAAGCTTAATCCAATGAGAAGTTTGCGGGAGCCGCGGGGGATAAAGGGCGTGCGGCAGACTGTCGTGATTACTAACAATCCGTCAACTATCGATCAGAATCAACAACTTCTTGTACGCTTTCCTAATTTAGGTGTTGACGATGTGATCGTTCCGGGGAGTGTTCGACTAGCATTCAAAATTTCTTTGACTTCTACAACAGATGCGAACAGAACACTCGTTGATAATATTGGTAGAGCCATAGTACGTAAAACAACCATTCGCATTTCCGGTAATGAAATCATGAGCATTGAAGATAGTGATGTATTTTATACTTATGGAGATCTTTGGCGAACTCGACAAGAACGAAGAAACGCCGTTTATCAAGGTATTGACTTATCTACACACCGCAATGTGACACGATTGCGTATTAACGCGGATAATAAAGATAACACTATCGCTAGAGATGTCGCCATTGCGGAGGCTTATGGTAATCGATTTTGTATTCCGCTTGATTTCGAATTGCTAGAATCTCATGCACCATTTTATCAGAGTGCTCTCGGCGATCGCCTGGAGTATGAACTTACCTTTAACGCTTATAACAAGGTTATCCGCAGCACAGACCCGGATGTATCCTATACGATAGAAGGGATTAGTCTCGAGTTTGAGAAAGTCACACAACCCGAACTTGCGAGACAGATAGCCGGTTATTATTCGGGTAGGCTCGCTATTTTATATGATAGAATACTACGACATCGTAAAATTCCTCTGGACAAATCTGACACACTCTGGAATATTAATCTCAACGTGCCGGCAAAAAGTATGAAGGGGGTACTGCTGTTGTTTGATAAGTATTACAATCCTAAGATCAATAAGGTTGAAGTGACGATCGAAGGTGTGCCCAATCAACTGTTTAGTCAAGGTATGCGTTCCTATCAACAATGGGATGAAATCAGAAAGTTTTTCGGAACGCAAAAACGCGACCCCGAAGTAGACAAAGTGGTAAAAGATTTAGAACTAGCGGATGTCACAATCGGTGAATATTTCACGAATAATTATGCTCTTTGGTTGGATATGCGCACCACAGATGATAATTCTCTTCACGGGAGTGGACGTCGTATCGAAAATGCGTCTGAAGGCATTACGATTCAGATTCAGAAAAAAGCTGAAACGGCAGAACCGCTAAATGCGTATGTATTTGTAATTATGGATGGACAATTAAATATAGAAGATGGAAGATTTGTCGAGGCTGTTTACTAAAGAAGCACATTCCGCAATTATTTGCGGGCAAACTGGGTGCGGTAAGACCGAATTTATTTTAGATTTATTACAAACGACATATCGTGGTGTGTTCGAGAATATTGTAATTCTATGCCCTACTCTCGAATATAATAAAGCCTATCGATCCCGAGTGTGGGTAAGAAAGGACCGCGGGGTATACACCGTTAATCCCGGTGATAAACTTCACGAATGGCTTGGGCTGTTTTTTGAAATATTTGCCGGGGAGCCAACGTTGTACATCATCGATGACTGTAGTGACTTAAAGGCTCTTACTCAAAAGAAGCAAATGTTGAGTAAACTCGCATTTTCTGGAAGACACGCGAAACAGTCTGTGTGGGTGTTGACTCAGAAATACAACTCGGTTCTTACTGACCTTCGCGAACAAACAAAATGGGTGGCTTTATTTCACTGTAAGGATAGGGACTCGTTTGATGAGTGTTTAAGAGAAAACGATGTCATTCCAACACAAAATGAACGTAAAGAGGTTAGGAAATCATTGGCAAATACCAAACACTCCAAGTTGATATTAAAAACTGATCAACCAGTTGCATATAAAATTTGCTAGTTTAACTCACTCGCTGCCATTGTCCGCATATCCGGACATCGTCGGAGAAAGCGTTGGATGCCAATGTCCGCATATGCGGACTTGGATTTTAAAAAGTCGTGCTGTCGGAGTGACGCGTCGGATGCGAAAATCAAAAGCAGATGTGATATCTTACGTCACCTCTGGTCAGCTTTTCATTCACACACGCTGCGTGTGTGTCGCGATAAGCTCAACCACAGTTGATAACAAAGCGTGCCCCCTGTCAGCTTTGTAAGTTGTTTGACAAGATGGCGTCACGGCGAAGTGTTCGTCACGGTCGGAGAGGTGAAATGTTACCCAGCGTCGAAGATGCTTTGGAAACGATCCAAATTGAAGGCTCTGATGTCGAAGGAGATAATGTTGATTCTTCGGACAGTGAATTTGAACCAGATCCCGATGAACTAGAAATAGATTCGGCCGCTGAAGAGAGTGTTTACAATGGAGAGGAAAGTGAGGAACATGTGCCAGCAGATGAGACAGACACAGACGACGAAACCACTGAGGAAACAGACGATTTTGCAAGTGTTTTCACCAGTGATTGGACTGACAATTTTTCCTTTTTCCCTCTTGCACATCCCTTCACTGGCATACAAGGTTTGTCAGCTGACTGGCCAGTCAACACCCAGCCGGTTGAGTTTTTTTTCTTTGTTCTTTGATTTTCATTATGTAGAGACAATATTTTTTTTTGTATGTGTGAATTTCAACTTTCTTCACCACCTGTTCATACTTCATTGCATGCACTAGGTCTTCAGTTCCTTAAATAGTGTTAGAATGTGATGTGAAACATGTTGGTGTACCTTTCTGATGGGTGCAAAAATGCTAAAAAATACACAAAATATGAATACCGCGATCAACATCAAGATGGTGAGTAAATACTTTGATTTTTTGCACACATATGGAACAACATTCCTTGCATACATATACTAAATATCAATTTTCTGGGTGTTTATTTGGGTTTTTTTACAATTTTTTCCCCATCCTATGCAAACCCTGGGTTTTCAGGGATTGGCAAGGGCAGAAACTCTTGGCATGGAGTGAGTTAACAATGCTTAACAATTTCTTAACACTGCTTAACAATTTCTTAACACTGGTTAGCAATTTCTTAACACTTTTAGTCGTTGGATTTGTAGTTTTTCATTATTTTAAACTTAAAAGGAGGTATATAGAATATAAGAAGATGGACCAATTACTATCCGAGGATCCCAAACGCGACAGGCTTATGGCGGTGGTCTCAGCCGGTGGAGCAAAAGAATATTTAGGGAAAGAGTTTAGTGTTGATAAAATCGAAGTAATGAAAGATGTGGATATAGACAAGCTTTATACGAGATACGAAGCGAGTTTAGGATCGATGATTACAAAATCACTCGGTAATACAATTATACAACTGTATACCAGAGCAGTTTGTATGTATCTCCCAATTGATGACCAAACAAAATTAAATAGTGATCTCGAGCAAGATCCATTCCTGGGACATGCGCTTAACAGCTTTACTTGCGAGCTATATCACAGATTTGGTATGTTCTTAGCTCCGCTCACCACAGCTGTAACTACTGTTAAACATTGTCAATTTAATAAATATAATGGAGGAAGTAACGAAACCAAAGAATCAGAAGAAAGTTGAAGCGGGTCGAAAAGGTGCTGCTGCTAGAAAAGCAAAACATGAAGAACTTCTCGAAAAACTTCGAAAAGCGAAAGAACAACAACAAGAAGAAGAACCATCATCGAGGGGACCAGATCACGTTTTTATCAATCCCTTGTACATTGCTGCTGCTGCTACGATGATAATAGGTTGTGGTGTTTACATATATTTTAATCGGTCGAAAAAACCAGTACAACCACCACAACCTGTGGTAACAAAACCCAACCCATTTATTATGTTTTGAACATTAATTTGAACACTATTTATAAACAACAAACAATGGCAACGCCAAATATAAATGGTAAAGAAATTGCAAACACTGTATACCACGCGGTTGTGGTCAGCGCATTGGCCGCTGGTTACTCGAGATTGACAAAATTAATATTTATGAAAGCCCCGACACCTAGACTGGCTTTCAACCTCGAAGATATCGGGATGGTCACTTTGGATATAGCCCTCGCTATGGCTACGAAGGATATGTTGGAAAAACAAGGTATTCTCCCACATGATATTTTGAAGTAATAATAATATCATCATTATAGTATGGCATCAGTAGCGTTACTCGTTGGTGGGGCAATAGTAAACGCTTTAGCATTTACCGGAAGTAATTTTTTATTTAGTAAACTGGGGTCTTCAGACGCGTTAGAAGAACAGAAACGACACAACAAAGCGCAAGAACAACTTCAGGCAGCGACCGCAGAATGGCAGAAAGAGAGGATTCAACGTTTAGATTATATAAATGAAAAACTAAGACAACAACAACATGCTGTGAACACGTTTAAGGATGTGGATATGGCTATGCAAGAATATTATAAAGTGATGGGGGAGCCACTACCCCCTCTTTCTCATAAACCCCAACTTTCAGATTTTTATACACCCTCAGAGGGACAAAAAGATCGAGAATACGTATTTATTATCATGACCATGACCATGGTCATTTTTGGTTTTGCGATTTCAAAATATTAAACATTTACTTTCTTAAATAAAATGGAAAAGATCTATTACAGCCCAAGCGGTTATTGGAAGGGTTATTCGGCGATTAAAAAACTCGCGAAAGCAGCCAAGGTGTCTGAGGATGAGGCTAGAAAATGGTTACAAAAACAAGCTATATGGCAAATTTATCTACCCCCTCCAAAGTATATTCCGAGAGCAAAATTTGATATTACTGTCCCAAATGAGGTTCATCAGGCTGACCTTTTATTTTTACCCTATGACAGAATCGGGCGTAAGACGTATAAGTATGCGCTGACTGTCGTTGATGTTGCGAGTCGATATAAAGAAGCCGAACCCCTAACAACGAAAGACAGCGTCGATGTGGCGGCCGCTTTTTTACGTATTTACGACCGTAGCCCATTGAAGTTGCCCAAACTTCTTCAGGTAGATCCTGGCCGAGAGTTTATGGGTGCTGTGAACAAAATTTTTAAAAAGTAAGGCGTGGAAAGACACACAGAAGCCAGGCTATTGTAGAAAGATTTAATCGTACACTGGCAGAACGATTGTTTAGTCATCAATATGTGGCTGAAATGAAATCGCCGAATCGATCAACAGAATGGGTCACTAGATTACTGGCTGTTGTGGCTGCATTGAATAATGAGGTGACGAGACTTATAGGTAAGAAACCGTCGGTCGCAATAAAGGCCAAATCGGTAGAAGCCGAATCCTCTGCACCGACTAAAGATGATAAAGGAGAGTTACCGCGTGATGCGCAAGTTCGGTACTTGTATGAGCCCGGTGAGCTCGAGGGTGGAGCTCGCAAACGAGCAACGGATCCCGTTTGGTCTCTTAAAGTTTATAATATTAAGCGTATGATGCCCGGCGATCCTATTCTTTATTATTTACAAAATGGCCCATCCAGAGGGTTTGTACACGAAGAGCTTATGGTTGTTCCTCATGATACAGAAATACCATAGTGCCCGTAGGCGTAAGATGTAATACCATCATCTAGCCAATAGCGTTTGGAATCGTACGGTGAGAGTGATGTCTTCATTTGCTTGATCGTGTACATCTTGTGCTTATACGATCTGAACGTTCTCATACAATTAGTAAATTGAACAGATCGATCAATACACTCCTTATACATATCGGGTTCAATTTCATCCTTCACCACACATTTTTTTATTCCCTTGGCTTTCTTGATAACTGATCCATCATCCGCTACAACCGAATACATCTTCGAGCGCAAGCCGCAGAATTGTCGGATCGGTTTACATCCAAGCTCACTTTTCATGTATCCTGGCACTTTCTCTATCGATTTATCGTACAATCGATGATCTTTTGGAAAATTACTGCGGTCATGTACATTATCATCCATACCAGCGATAAAATCCTCGCATTCTACGTGGAGAATGAATGAATCGGTATCAGTATATAACAACCTGCATCCATATTTTTTCTTGTAGTGGTTGTAATACAAATGATACATGAGATACTTTGATAGGTCGAGAATGGCCATCCCGATATAGATAGGTTTATTGAGCACAAGCTTATTTTTTTTGTAGTGAATCGCTAGACGTTTCTCGTTGATGATCATATGATCGACATAAGCCGGTTTGTTTATTAGTTTGCGTGCCTTGTCCTCTTCATCTAACTTGAATAATTTGATATTCGTTCTCATTCTGATATTTTCCATAGTTTTACCAAATACCGAGTTGTTCATTAATTTATACAGATCTTTATCAGCATCGTTAGTAGCGGCTTGTCTCAGTTTGGTGTTCATCAATATATAGGGCGCCATCCAGGGACTTTGATTAAACTTTAACACTTTTGTGATTTTAGTTACTTTCATGCCAAGTTGCGTGTATAGTTTGAGATTTCTATAGTGAACGACATAACCAACCTTATTCCATAGATTCGGAACAAATTTTCTCGTTTCCTTTCCGCGCATCTCGAGTTTTTCACGAAGGCGTCGTTGATAGGGTGAGAGGTTTTCGAGTTTTATTTCTATTTTCTCAGGAGCTAGGGGATAATCGTTATGTTCGTCGTGTAATTCCTTAGGGTACTCGATATCACACTCCACAATATATCCCGTCTCATCATCGTCGGGGTGATTTAGAATCTTTTCAAGATTGGCATCGTTATCCCAGATAAATCCACCCGTGGGTAAAGCTTGTAACATCGCCCAACCATACAAGTTGTTCGCGTCGAGATACATGATATACGAATCCGTTTTTTCAGGCCTGTAATCTTTCATATACTTGTTATTAGCCTCCGCGTATCTTCTTACAGTCATACTGATTCCACCACGTATTCCCGCCTCTATCATGTTATATTGTTCGATATCCGTCAACAGTTCGAGTTCTATTCCCGTACTCTTGAGTAAAGCATCCCAAGACATTCCGGGAAGCGTGTAATAATGAACAGGATCGAGATTATGAGTTCGCAAACACGTATTTCTAAAATTCTGGAACACATCGGCAAGTAACAGCACATCAGTGACTAAGTACAGATCGTTATAATCACCTAGATTCTTTCATTTAAACTTCTTCCACACATTCTTGGCATGCTTGTTGTCACTTTCTGATATATCCGTGTTGTTAAGTTTACTAAAGAAATGACTTTTCTTTGGTAGTTTTGTATCTTCGTATTTACTCCAATCGGTAATATATTCGTACGGAAAGACTCCTTTTCTCGTAACGAGCTTGAACTCCTCCTCATCTGTGAAATGTTTGCGCATTAAAAACTTCTTATCATCCGGAAGGTTCTTCACAAGCTGGTCGAGACTCGAACTCAAGAATGCGAAACTATCTAAAAACTTCAACCTTCCCAAACTGAATGTGATGTACTTCTCTTTATTATTCGCGATACACGTAATTCTACCACCACCTTTGTTCGCGAGCTCCGAAATGATCGCGTGAGAGTCGTAACCTTTGAGGTTGTGAAATAATATCGGCAACACAAATTCGTCGGGTTTTATTCTCAATTTAAGATTACACGATGCATGCGCGGCACCTCTATAGTTCCCTGTGATATGGTCATAATCTCTTACTTTATCATTTGCGAGTAGTTCCCCTCTACATATCCAACAAACTCGTTCGTTTTCAAACGATTCGTTATCTTTTTTGGTCATCTTTATTGGAACTGGTTTTTTCAATTCCTTGACAGTATGATAATATATTATTCGAAGTTTATCGAGAAAATGACTGACCGCATTCTCACCACGAAATAGTTGCGGTTTGTACGCCCTTCCATCAGACCTAACATGCACAAACCCGTATGACGAGATGATGTGTTCGCTTTCTTTGATGGTCTTATTCGAATCGGAATCGTCTTTTATTTCTTTACAAATTGCCTCAAAATCAGCATATATCACATCACTAACTTGCATTTGATTTTGAAAATTGGTAAATTTGATCATTTTTGTCTTCTCCGATGGCATCTCAACACGAGAATAGTTCTTGTGGTTGATCTGCGCGCATCGCTTAATATGTTCTTCTAAAAGTTCTGATGATGTTGTACCTGTCAAGCAATACTCACAAAAGTACATTGCTGCTTTGTGTTTGTTTGTATTACTAAGTAGTCTGTTAAGTTCTTAATATAAGTATAATGTTGTCCACCATTTTCATTTTCTATAATAAGTTTAATACGCTCCATGTTGGCGGGTTGTTGTGATATTCTTGCACGTTCAACCGTTCTATTTTTTAAATAGTATACATTAATAGCAATATTATTTTGAGTCTCAATCTTTGTAATTTGTTTTATAGGTGTAGGAAAGTCAATATTTTCAAAATTTAACCCATCATCAGAAGGATAGGAATAAGTTAAATTAGAATTCGTTTTTGCTGGAAACTTGTGTGCACGTAAACAATGTCTTATACATTGATCATCTTTATTTTTAATATTAATCACAGCTCTTTTATTTTTTAACCACTGTGGTGATTCAATAAAGTATCCTGGAGATGTAATAGAAACTCTATTTACCCATAAACTAAAGATTCTTTTAATGAGCCATCCTGAACCTTCATTTGTAAAATTTTCTATTTTTAACAAAATATGTTTTATTTGTTTTTCAATATCTTGATCATCAACAACATCAATAATACTTTGATATTCCGATTGAAATACAGCTACAGTAGTATCATCATTTTTAATTTGAGCAAACTCCACCATTAAAACAATATTTTGTTTGGTCAGTGGAATAGCTCTTTGGTTAATAGTGTCCACTTTACTCATCATAAACGAAAGCGGATCTATTTCATTTGGAAGAGCCGCAAGTTTATAATTTTTAATAATACTACCAAACTCCTCCGTGGATTCAGCTTTATGTTGTAGTTTACGTATATTTTTAATAAGTTCATCTTTTTTCATTCTACTAAAACCACGAATTTTGAGCTTTCGTGCAATATCTTTAAGCATAGCATTGGTCTCCCCCTCCAAAGCATCAAACCCCAGTGCTTTAATCAACTCAGTTTTATTCATAGATTCATGATTAGGAATCTCTTTTTTAGAAGCAAGATCACGGTAATACTTTTCAGAATACCGTTGCGTCATTTTTACTCTCAATATATACTATTATACTTTTTTCTCTAATAGGATTTTTTTACAAGTTGATCAATCTCTGAATCCAATGATTACTCCACCAAAGGGTGGAATATACCCTCTTGAATAAGTTTCAAAAGGGTCAATTTCATCATCATCATCAGAAGCATAATCCTCATCCTCAGAGTCGCTTGAATGTTCTCCACAATCGGGTATAGGATCAATCTTTTTCTCCACGGGAGGAGGCTTCTCTTTTTTATACTTACATGTCCAACAAATAGCATACTTCGTGCGTATATAAAGGTTGCATTTTAAACAAAGTACTGGAAGTGGCATTCCTTTTCTATGGCATTTAATATGATCTTTGCAATAGAGTCCCATGCAAGGTCGACCGCATACTCCACTTGTTTTAACTTTGGGGTACTCGCAAATGTTACGCGGAAAAGGCATTTTTTCTATATTTAGAATATAATGTATTTCTCTAAAAGGGTGATCACAAGCCGTGCGCGCGGGCGGGAAGATCTGCGCGCGACCGGGACCACACTCTTAGCTATTGATCCCGTCCCACACACGCCGAGCGGTCGATAGCTTGCCAGCTCGCGCGCGCGCGGAGATCGTTTCGCTCCCCGTTTAAGCCGATCGCACGGGGGGTTTTTATGGGCCTTATGGACGCTTAAATCGTTACATATAGAACCCCCATGACCATTTCGCTCCCCTCCATACACATATTTAACCATCATTTTTTTTTTATCTTGTGATTTGGCTCTCCATACACATATAACTTGTTTTAACTTGATTTTTTTTTATGCTTGAGGGTCGTATTACTCCAACATACACAGGTTTTAACTAAAAAATTTTTATGCTTGAGGGCGGTATTGGACGGTTTTGAGCTAAAATCAGTTGTATATAGAACCCCCATCCCTTATACTACTCAATGCAATTGGCACCAAGCGCAGAGACATAATGAATCATAATTATGTAGCAACAACTAGTTAAGGAACGACAATAATCAATTATATCTTGCCAATGCCTTATTTAAGTGTCTTCACATGGATGGTCTCTAACTGATATAGTGAGGACGAAAGATTTATTTGTTTATTCATCTATCTGTCTTTTTTTACTTATTTTTGCGCCCTTATGTAGGTTTCTTTATGTATGTTATGTTTGCAACGGGTCACAGGCCCATACCCAATTAAAACTAGTTGTTTTTGTTTTTGTTCTCTGTGTGTGTGTGTGTGTGTGTGTGTGGTGTGTGTGTGAGTGAGAGAGTGTATGCGTGCGTGCGTGTTTTAAAGTGATGTTTTAAGTGAAGTACTATTAGACTTCTTTTGTGTAGTTTCTTGCCGCTTTTTCCAGTTCTTCGTTTATCAGCTCAGCGTATAAAGCATTATTGGTGATGTTTCGCATCTGGCACTGACATTATATGCTACAGTAGCAGCACATTGTCCTGAAATGAAACTGTGTTTCCTATTTTGGCACAGGCATGTTTCATATTACGAGCAAGTGGTCCGAATATGAAACATTGCTTTTTCATTTTTAAACAGAGTTATCCTTTTTTTTTTTTTTTTTTTTTTTTTTTAAGTTATTTAATGTTTTTGGTTATTTGATTAAAGTTCAATGAAATGAACGCATCAGCCTGATTATCTGTTTATTTGCATGACTATAAGACCAGCTGATTATGATGAAGTGTCATATTTGGTGCTTCTCCCCAACGTGGCTTATTTTTTTGCTGCACCTGGCAGATGTATGCATCAATGTGACCATACCAAGCAGAATTATATTTTCTATGACCGCGGAAACATTCTTGGTTTCTTTATGATTTCGTGCCCTTATCAGCAGTGCATTGTCATTATGATCAGAATGTGTGAAAGACTGATTTTAAAAAAAAACTGATTAAGCCACATTTGGTGCCGACCATAGTATTTCCAGAGAACACTATTTTGTTAAAGTTCGCTACATACATACATACATACATACGAATGTACGTTGTCTTTTTTAATATCAGTGATTTCTATGACCGGGATTTCTTGGACTGTTCCTAATACAAGTGAATGATTAAAACTTGTTTGTTTGTTTTTTCTGTGAAGCATACGACAACGTAGCACAAGCAAAATATCAGCAAGGCTGGTCTATCATGCATTTTCTTGTATCTCAGTGGTATCATCAAGATTGTCATAAATCTATCACGTTAATCGATCAGTACAATAAATGATATGAATTTCATATCCTTGTTTGCGACACTTAACATTTCTTTGTTCCTGCAAAATAAAAGAGCAAATTTACTCAACACAACTTTCTTTAAAAATGTCAACGATGTGTGTGTGTGTGTGTGTGTGTTGCAGTGTGTTTATACAGGCCAGCAATGCAAGACAACCAACCAGTGTTGCAACGACAACGACGTGTGTCTGACTTCTGTCAAGTACAACAGCATCCCATGTGCGTATCTGTTTGTGACGTCAAATAAAGCACAATGAAGGTGCACCTAACCCGTGATGTCATACTGTCCTGATACTGATGGTGGACTTAACTCACAGTATTATATTGTCCTGATACTGATGTACTGATGAAGGACCTAACTCACAGTGTTTGCGTTTTGTGTGTGTGTTGTTGTTTTTTCGCCTTTGCAGTGAAGGTTATATTAGTCCAGAAAACACATGTAACCAAATTCCACAAAACATCATCACATTCGCAGAAAAAAAAAGAAACAAGTCATCCGTTTCCATCAAAACCAGTGAAACATTATACTATACGGTAGTATTTACTTCGGAGTATACATAGACGTTGACAAGATCACTGTACATGAGTAATATCGTTCATTTGTTGCAAGTGATTTGTATATTTTGCATATCCCCCTCACCCCCACACATACTTGTAACCACACACATATCCATACACCTCTCCCTCTTTTCCCTCACCCCCCACATACCAACACACATAAACAGTTTATACTGACAAACGCTCTTGGAGAAAGGGGAGTGAAAATAATCTTCCATCATACATGGTAAAAAGGCGCACAGCTGTGAGCACTGGTGTGAGTTGTAATAACCACCAATTTATGAGCATGATCTTCTTCGCTTTCACTATTATCTTTTTATATCATTTTCTAAATCCTTTCTTTCTCCCGTTTCTCCCTTCCTGTTTATGTAACTCCCCCTACAGTAGCACAGTTGCAGACAGTTTTTACACAATGAATACAATAATCCATTGCTCTGCATAAGAAAATGCACACAATAAAAAGATTGTCAGCAACACATTTTATGTATGTTTTGTTTTCATTCCCTTTTACCCCTTCCGCTTCCACTCTCCCCTATCTCTCATTTTCCAATAACAGTTTACACACATGAGTCTACAAAACTGAAACAAATCAGTCTGCATTTACACATAATAAACATCATCCAGCAAGGTACACACTCACACATACAGAGAGAGGGAGAGGGGGGAGGGGGGGGGAGGGAGCGAGAAAACAAAGACAGAGTGGGGGAATGGTGAATTCCAATTACTCTTGAAACAAATTTTCATAAAGAAACCAAGAAAGAAATTGTGAATAAAGCTCGCACATTTGGCAGCGAGTTATTTATCCTACAATTGTAGATATAAACCTAGCAAGTACCAGGATAAAGTCAAGACCTTTGTCCGTAATGACACCATTTTTATAACCAAACAGTACAAACTCTTCAGACAAAACCATTAGTTACAATGTACATATTTTTTCAATTGATGCATTTACTGACTCAGACCAAAAATGTTTGTGAGATTTTACAATACCAAAGCAAATGCTGTATGGTTTGGACTTCTCTATTACAAAAGGAACACAGTGGATCATCAATGATTTTGCAGTCATACAAAAACATTCTTGTGGGTAATAACTAGTGTAAAATTCGAGCCTGGAACTAATTCAGTTTCACATCATGAAATTTAAAGCAACGTAAATATATATCTTATCATTTCAGATAATAAAAAACGTTCATTCCACCTGACAACAGCTGATGGAAGTATGTCTGAAGCAAGAAAAATAGATTGTAATTTTTTGCTTCCTCTCGAGACCACCATCCAAATTGTAGTTTCCATCACGTAATAATGAGGGGACAACTCAATGTGGTATTTGTGTCTAAATTGTGTCTATTTGCGTCTCAATATTCCTTGTGACCCCAGTACACTTGGTAATAAAGACATATTCTGTTCTATTCTATTCTAAACTGCGCAATTGCACATATGACACGTGTATACAAAAGGAAGTTTGTTCGATTGAGGGTTTGGAACGTGTCTCGGAATTCTGCAAACGAAAAGGAGCGATTATTTTCATATCAAACAACTGGTTTATATAAACAAATTCCATTCTGCACCCACTCTTTCACAAACACTACTCTCCTGTCTCTTATAATGTTGCCATCATAAAGAATGCATTCTGCCATGAAATCAGAAGTATTCAGAGGTCGACATTTAAGGTGTATCCGTTTCAGATGTTTTAATGCATCCAGCAAAAACAAAAAAACAAACACACACACACACAAAAACAAACAAACAAAAAAAACAACAACCCATGTTACAATGTCATACAAACATGTACATATTCCTCACCAAGCTTTTGCAAGTTTTCAAACTCTGGATACATTTCAAGAACAAGTCTGCAGATCCCCACCTCTTTTATTTAATGATAATAATAATAATAATAATGATAGTATTTATATAGCGCTGAATCTTGTGCAGAGACAAATCTAAGCGCTTTCACACCAGTCATTCACACGCATGCATAACTCTGAAACTGAAGACAAGGAAGAGGCAGGGGAGGGAGGCTGTCTTGTGAAGAGATGGGTTTTAAGGCCAGACTTGAAGAGCTGAGTGCGAAGACCTGAGGAAACGAAGGAGGAAGTTCATTCAAAATGCAAGGTCCAGAGACAGAAGAAAGAACGGCGTCCAACAGTGGAGTTTTGAATCTGGGTATGTGTAAACAGATTGGATCCGAAGCCGATCGTAGAGAGCGAGATGGAGTTGGAGGTGAAGGAAGCCACAAAGATAGGATGGGGCAGATTTGTGAATACATTTATAAAATGTATCCAAGAAATCGTAATGAAGAAATATATGCCTTTGCACAGGAATCATTTGTAGACCTCCTCCTGTGTAGGGCTTACAGACAACACTTTTAAAAAAATGTATATCTTGGCTGGTTTACTGTTCCCCCAAAAAAGTGTAAATATATTTTGCAGTTCCTTAAAAACATTTGTTGGTGGATCTGGCAGATTCAGAAACAAGTAGGTAAATTTTGACATAATCAAAGTTTTAAATCTTGTTATTTTGCCAAGTGGTGTCAGCTGATGTTTATTCCATTTAAGTAATAATCTGCGAAGAAAAAGTAGTACAAAACAAGATTCCAATAACCTTCAAAATTCCATGATTCCAGCAAAAAGTTTCATCTCGTAACTATCGTACACCAGAGTTGTTCATACTTTCAGTCCACACAACATTGCTTTTTTCAGTGTTTAACTTTAGGTGTGATATTTCTGCAAACAGCATTAATACTTAAAACACTCTTTGAATGACTCTTCATTGCCATCAAGGCACATACTCTTGTCATCAGCAAATTGAAACAGGAGTACTTCATGTGATCCTACTTTAATTCTTTTGATTTTTCTGTTTTGTCTAATAAAGGCGGACAACACTTCTGAAGAAAAAATACAAGGAGGGTATGCATCTCCCTGTCCTACCCGTCTTTGAATATTGAATTGTTTTGAACACTGATAAAGGACCTGACTCACAGAGTTGTGTTGTCCTGATACTGATGTAGGACCTGACTTACAGAATTGTGTTGTCTCACACTGATGAAGGACCCCTTTTAAAAGTTAAGTTGTTTATACTGAATGAAGGGCCTGATAAAAAGTGAATTTTCTCATACTGAAAGGGCCCTAAAAAGGTAATGTTGTCTCTTTCTGAGAAACCGACTAACAGTGTGTTGTCTGATAACTGC